>NC_135504.1:40463147-40520647 GCF_052857255.1 Amblyomma americanum
AAGGAGTGATTAACTCCTTGGACTAGATCAACTTTGCTCGAAACTGCCCCAACTTTTATTTTTTAATGGAGTTATAGTGCGGCCTAACAGCATTTGTTCCCTGTATGTAAGAAACGTTTTCCTGCTTTTCTTGCACTTTACATAAATATTGTGTGCTCATGTATAGATGTGGAGACCAATAGTGGTAAGATTTCTGTCAAGTATTCAGTTGGTTGTAATCTGAATAATTACGTTGCCTGAGCCTGCAGTGCTGTAGTGTTCTGGCGGAAGTTATCAGGAATCTTGGAAGAGCTTCTGGTTCAGTATAGTCAGGACAGATAGTTTCATAAGGCGCTTTAATAGCAGTGTTCAGTGGTGGAAAATGTTTTCAGCTTGCTATCCCAGGTGGCATCACTCTCAGTGGCACCGCATTGTTGCAGGTTGCTGGTGGTTCGCGGTCGTCTGTGCTTCTGTCCCGCATCGACTTTGAGCCGTGCGACGGAGGTGGCAAGCTGTCGACCGAGGCGCTCCGTGCCAAGTATGCTCCCTTGTCGCCATCACCTGTGCACAATGGCTTGCTCAACAAGAACAACTCCCTGCACAAGCTTGGTATGCTGTAAAGCTAGTTGCTGCTTATTTATTTGTTGATTTGTTGGCAACAAGTTTTGCACTTGATGTTGCCGCATTGTTTTTATTGGGCTTGGATCATTTCGAGGCATTCCCATCGGAATTTTTTTTTCCATGTAGGTTTTGTTTCGTGTTGGCCTGAAATACTTCGGCTGATAGAGAAAGTAGTTGCCGCCTTTTAAGTAAACATTTATTGTCTTTCAAGGCCACGGTTGACTCTTGTTAATTTGAGCTTGAAGGCGACTGTTAGATCATTGCGGTTGTAACGGAGTTCAAATTGTGGAGAACCACTTTCATTTAATTTCACTGTTCATTTAATTTATTAATACCCTCAGGGCCGTTTCGAATTACAGAGGGGAGTGATTAAATAGATAACACATTAAACAAAAGAAAGCAACGCAATAAAAATGCAAGTTGTTGAATGGTTTGCGGACCGCCCTACAACTTTTCAATTTGACTTTTTTGCCTATCTTCGTTGCTTGTGAAGTTGAGTAATTAATCTAGACTAATTACGCAATTAAGCACAATACGAAGATAGTGTGACTTACTACATACAATAGCCAACAGCATGCATTTGGTCACGTCGTCTTGGAGGCCTCGGCGTATTTTGAAACCCTGGCTAAGATATCCTGTACATATATACCCACACGACCACTTGGCTATGACGTGGTATCACATGGTCTTACGACAGCCCCATCGGATGTCATCACGTGGCTTCACACCACCCCACCGGATGTTCTTAAGGTCAAAGGTAAACCCAAAGGTCACCCAATGTCAAAGATCAAAGGTAAACTTGGCCAGAGGTCAACTAAAGGTCATGGGTCAAGGGTTTGACAGCATAACTGTACCACATATGGACACACGGTTTACGTGTAACGTGGTTGGGCTGAAGGTCGTTCAAGGCCATTCTCCGGCCTACGCGACGACTGCATTACCTAGCGTAGTGAAGCTTGTCTTTTCGATACTTTTTTCGAGTCTTGTGTCTAGCCCTGCTACAAGGCAACCGAAAAGGGAAAACGCATAAGTTGAACATGCAGTTGCTTCTTTCCTATTTCCGAAAATTGATTTTTTTTTTACGCTCGTGGTGGTACAACCTGCGTTGAAGGCTCCGACTTTTAATAGCTTATTTCTGCTGTATCCGTCGGCGTTGGCGTAGTACCACTGCAGTGGTGCGGCTGGTAACGTCTTCAGCGCCGTGACGTCACCGCGAGCACGCCACGAAATCTTTGCGCTCGCAAATTCACAAATAGCCAAATCATGAAACGCGGTAGCATACCACAACGGCGTGGGATAAACAGAGTTTGGTTTATGGGGGTTTAACGTCCCAAAGCGACTCACGCTATGAGGGACGCCGTAGTGAAGGGCTCCGGAAATTTCGACCACCTGGGATTCTTTAACGTGCACTGCCATGGCACAGCACACGGGCCTCTGGAATTTCGCCTCCATCGAAATTCGACCGCCGCGGCCAGGATCGAACCCGCGTCTTTCGGGCCAGCAGCCGAGCGCCATAAGCACTCAGCCACCGCGGCGGCTGGATAAACAGAGTAATAGTAATCCTCCGGGAATTTTTCAAAAATCTACAAATTGATACTCAAAACTGACACTACAAATTGAACTCAAAAAGACTATTGTTAAAAATTGCGTAAAGTCTTGGGTGAAACACCCTGTATATCGTTGACCGCTTGTACTAGAACGAACGAAGAGGCGAAAAATCGTAGTCCGGTTGCAGACGTTGTTCGAGTTCTGATCCCATATAGTACATCACCCACATGCTGCATCATACTCGAAAGTTAACCGGCTGTGAGCGATGCGGAGTGACCGACGAAGGTGTCATTATCGCTTCATATTTCAGACAATGCATGAACCCTTACAACTCGCATACATCTATTTTTTTTTCTTTTTAGCCTTTTTTTCCTTCTCTCAGCTGTCGATTTATTGCAGCCCACAAATGGCAGCTCCAAGACAGCTGTTGAAAGTTCGTAACAAGCCGTCAGACTGCTCGGCGTTCCGAGATAACGAACTTCTTGTCTATAGGTGTGTGTCCTTCAATGAACGGAACTACCAGACGCATGTGTCTGTCTACATCGTGGCATGTTATCTTAGCGACGAGCTCAGATAGAACGCCTAAGATATAGCTTCCGTGTTTCTCTAATACCGCTGAATCAGCCCCCGAAAGGACCGCGCCACCACTTGGTCCGCGAGCACCTTTTCGCCGGTCTATTCATTATTCTCTTTCTACGCTGTTGTGCAGTCAGTGTAATACGTAGTTGCTTGCCAGATGCCCAGGCTCAGCGACACGAAGATGATGCCTCAGGGAAAGCAGCCTTCGTCCGTCGCCTCTCAAAAAACAGCTGCCGTTCGCAGTCGAACTCTGCCTTACGTGCCGGCCAACAGAAAGACAGGCACCGTCGTGCCGATGGCTACAAAGACGGGCCCTGCTTCGGCCTTGGGGCAGCCGGGCCAGACGACGACTTGCATCGCTTACGCGTTCCAGGCCTCCAAGGGCCAGGAAGCGATCCTACTCATTCCGACGACGGCCTTCAAGGTGGAACTGCGCGACCAGGCGGGTCAGAAAGTACTCCAGTTGCTGCCGCCTGCCACGCCTTTCGTTCCGTTCGTGAAGGCTGCGAATAGGCCTGCCGCGGCGGCCGCGTCCATTGGCACGTCTCATCAAGGCTTTGCCGGAACGCCGCAGCAGACGACGGCAGCTTCGTCGTCTGCTGCGAGCGACAAACCGTCGACTGCAACTAGCGCCACCTTCAAGACGACGACCCCTCGATTTCAAACTTGCCCCTCGTCCTGGGCAAACGCCTTGCGGCTCGACGTCGGCGGTAAAGTTGTCAACGGCAAGTGCGCCACCCTTCCAAGCGGCGGCAAGATGAAGCTCGCGAAAGCAGCCCCGGTTGGTGGCGAGCAAGCCCGCGAACAGATGAAGCAGGCGGCCGCCGTTCGCTACAGCAGGAACGAAGCGTTGATGGGTGAAGTCCTGAACGATCGCCCCGTGAGGGTCCTAGACGAGGCGGCCGGAATGAGCGACTCGTCGGGACGGGAGCGCCATCTTCGGTGGCTGACCTCGAAAGTGCTGTCCGCTATGATGGATGTTGAGCAGATTCAAAGCGCCCGCAAGCAGAAGATGAACGAGATCGCAGAGGCCGAAGGTCTGTTCCGCTACAAAATGGACAGATTCATGGAAATAGCCTCATTCGTGAACAGCGCCGAGTTCCACAAGGCGGAAGTCGAAGCAGAGATTAATCGGATGAGCGGAATGAACTCAAGCTAGACAGCGGAATGCTAGTGCTAAATGTGCGGAACTCTGTGCCTTACAAGTTGTGACTTGTTCGTTGCAGTTCTCCTAACTTTAGCGGGACACATTGTTTGTTGTTGCTGAGATTTTGTTCATGCCTTTCGTTTTCCAGCTAATATATATGTTATCGTTCATCACTTTGTGTCGCATCAGTGACTTCTTCGGCGCGAGGCATTCTGCCGAAAATCTAAAAATTTGCTGTTGCAGCGAGCTGTAACTAAAAACGCGGAAAGGTTGTCCGCTTGTTTTAAGTTAGTGACCCCCCCTTCCCGAAAAAAAAGCAATAACAGAGTAACGTCAACTGAGAGAGAGCGGCTATGCATTCGGAACAGCAGTTTATTTCAAGTTTTCATCAGCTTGAAACTTCACATAAATGAAGAAAAAAAAAAAGAAAAGGAAAGGTAGCAACCGGCTTAAGCAAATCTGTGAACATGATAACGCCGGAATGAAGACCCTCATGATATGTCTTAAAAAGTAAGAAATGAATAAAACGTACAAATTGCTTTTCCTGAACTTTTTATGCGTACTAAATTATTCTCGATACCTTTTTTTTGCTCCGCGCGGTGACGTTTTCACATTCGTCAGTGTTCTTTTTTTTCCGGATATGTGGGTGGCGATACGATGGATGGATAAAACTATTGATCTCTAATAGACTACAATAGCGCCAGGATGAGTGGACCTCCCAGTCTGGCATTCCATAGGCCTTCAGCGCAACTTCAGCCCTGGTCACCAGTCGTCATTGGTCTTCAGTGCTGAAAGTTTCTTTTCTGTCAAAACGAAATTCGCGCGCCTATTCTTTAAAGGGTTTATGTGGCGCCACCTTTAAAGTAAAAAAAGAACTGAACCTGGAGTGAGCGTGTTTACCAGGTGGCGCGGCGGTCCTTTGTGTGTTTCGGCCGGCCCGCTTGTGAACGACTGACCGTGTTTGAAAAAAAGAAAAAAAGTATCGTAGTCACAGTGACTGGCGACGCCGGTGACGGATACTTGTTGACCATGGCACACGGGGCGGCTGTCACAGGTAAGCTTCGACTCTGCCATATTCTGGCGAACGGCCGGATCGCGGTTCCCGCGGCCGGCGACTGTGTGCTCGCAGCTGACGCGACGGGCGAAGCCTAGGCCTAAACGATTGCCTCCCGCGGCACCGAATCGGCGGCACGTTTTGCGTTTTTCTCGACCCTTCTGGACGCGAGCACCTGAGAAACAGCTAGGAAAGAGCCGCCGGCGTCACAGATTCGTTTCTCAGGTGCCCAGCGTGCGTTAGCTCGACTTGAGAGTACTTTCGAGGGGTCCGGACACCCGCTGGACCCGCTAGCCGCAGACTTCGCGCGCAGACTGGCTTCAAGTGCGCCGCCGACCGTCCCATGTGCCCGCCGCGGGCCGGCTAGTTAAGCCTATTTTGACGTGTCCCTACGCCAGCAAACCCGTGTTCCGCCTCAGCACTGGCTCCGTACGTGGCGATCACCGGTCGCCGCTGGAAGCTGTAAACAGACGGCGTAATCCGAGCGGCCCACGGAGGGTCCATGTTTCATAACTTCTGTTGACGGGGCGGAGTGCTGTGGGGCTCCTAGAAAGCCGGCGAGATGCTAGCCGCTGAAAACGGCGCACAGTTGCATCTATGGTGTCACATAGCGCGCCAACGAAGTAGCGGTACTGAGCATCCTTAAAAATCGCAGCCGGTTGAGTGTTCTGTCGCTCGCTTAGTTATTTTTGGCCCTGCGCAAAATAATATCGAAGTTGTGAAAATAAACACGTCGGACGGATGCCGTGTGTATCGTGCAGCATGAACAGTCGAAACCGTCTTCCGTGACCTATGTCTAGCTCCACAGTTCGAGTGACCCGTTCAAATCAGAGTCTCAGTAAATCCGATATCGCTGAGTTTATCTCTTTCCTTCTGTTCGTCACTCAGTACGATTAGTTCCATTGAGAGAAACGGCGGGGAATCTGTCCGAATTGATCGCCCTGTCGCCATTGACGCACTGTGCTTGCATCGAGCAGCGCAGTTTTTATCAGGATTGTACGAAGCGTAGCGTGTTTTTTCGTAGAAAGTGCCCGAAACGGTCACCTGCAGCGGATCCCTACGTTTCTCTTCCTCCGCCGTAAATCGCACGCTTTATTAATGTATACTCCCCTTACTATCTTATCACCCGCGGCATGCCGACAGCTCGATAAACCGGCGTAGCACAGAACGTAATGTTGCAGCGCAGCTGGTTGCAGAACTGCGTAGCTTTGGGGCGTTTTGAGGTATGTTGGAGTGCAGTAGGCGGCCGTCGATTAAGGCATCACTCGCGCCCCCCCTCCATAGCATGCCGCGAAAAGAATTCGATCGGTAACCTTGTCGAAAGGTTCAGCCCGCCTATTTTGAATCCACGTGACTTGAATTATTTTTTTTTTCGTTCGTAGCCGCGTCCGCATGTTCTGCTCGCTTTCGAAACTGGTTCCTTCCACTTAAAAAAAAAACAAACAAAGGAAAAAACTCTCGATTTGCCCGCAAGAGCTTGGCAGTGCAACGCATTTGTTCCGTGGTTTCTTCTAAACATTTACTCGAAGCTCAAATTGGGGCGTTCGCGTAGTAGTAGTAGCTAGTAGTGGTGATAGTGGGTTGGTTTGTGTACTTGCCTGATTTGTTGAATCTTTCGCCTTCGTATCTTCTCGTGTGAAACGCGTGAGCAGACGACGTTTTTTTGCAGACGAAGGTATCGCGCCGGCGCGTCGTTTCAGAAACGTAAACTGCTTCTAGGGAGCGAAGTTTATGCATGACTGCAGTGTATAGGATAGGCCTCATGCATACTGCTTCTGGTTGTTGTTGGTGCCGCTTCTGATCCAGCGATGAGCTGAGGACACGGTCGGCCTTGGCTCTGGTCCAGATTAGCGGGCCGGGGGTCGCTAGAACTCGCGCCGCCACACCGCGAGCAGTGTTGTCGCAACTCCCATGAGGGTTCTTCGAAGCGCAGAGGCTGCGCGGTACTGGGGCGTTAATGTCATTGCAATGGATGCGTACGCGAAGTTGGCTGATTGCGGCGTAGGTTGACGGATCGTGCGGCTCAAGCAGTGTGACCAACGAATCCAGCGGGTTAGAAAAAACTGCGTCTTCGTATCGCTTTATGTCGAAGTAAGCGGTTCTCAACTATGTAGCTCGGAGTGCTCTGCGTGTGCAGCTGCTGAGATGCTGCTTAAATGCTTTTTCAGTGTTTTGCTCGACAGTTGTGTTCATTGTATGGCCTAGGACAGCTACTTTTCGCTTACGTGTGGCTCGTAAGGTTGTTGGAACCTAAATTGCTTTTTTTTGGCTTCTTGTATCTGTGGTTTTCTGTTGGCGGTTCCAGTTTGACCCCAAAATGATCTGGGAGGGGCAGTAACAGGGAATAAATACATGAAACATGTTTGTTTCCTTTATTTCATACTTTTGCCACACTTTTTCACAGGTGCTTGGATCAGTGCATGCAGTAGTTTTAATCACGTAAAATTCTTCTGTTTCTGGCGCTTAGAATATTGTCACTGAGAAACGGTTGACGTAAGCAGGGCTGGTTTACTTGCTTTAATTAGACGCGCAAGCCGTTGGAACGCGCAAGGCAGCAGGCAGCACGAGAGATGATGAAGACGAAGCATCTAGCCCCGAGATGACTCAAGGCTTGCCAACTGCCAGGAAATGCAGTTTAGCCGCTGTATGGCGCCACTAGAGTAGTTAGTAGCGTAGCAATATGTTTAATAAGGCAGTTTTGTCATGCGCACGGGCATACACAATCAAAGCAGTGGGCCATCAGTGGTGGTATTAGTTTGTTCAGCCTTGGGAAGTGCATTATTAGACCTTAGCATTAGAAAATGTCAGCCACTTGAACTTGTATTTACACATAACGAAGCACACTGAGAGCTGTAATGGTAAGGCAGGAAAAGAACTGGCAGTCTTGAAATGGTGTACCAGAGTTCCATAGCGGCAGCCAGCAAACTATCTTGAGATAACTAATCCTGCCTTACCCATTTATTTTGTTTTCATTGTTGCAATTACGTTTCTTTCGTCAATTATTTCACAGGGTCTGCATGCTGTGTCTTATAAACGAAAGGTTGTGTGCCAGTTTTCAGCTTCTCTGAGGAAATATTGTATGAAAGAGTTTGAATGTCATGTCATCACGAGTGACGTTTGTCAGCGGTAAAAGGTCACAGGGTACTGGCCTGACAGCCATCCGTGACTTTTTGAAACTGCTAAAGGCTTTGTGCTTTCTTGATTGCAATGTATATATTTTGTGCCTATTTCTGCACAAGTGGCATGGGCCGGAATGCTTTATTTTTAATTACTTTTAATAAGTCCGACTCTAGGAAAACGAACACAATGCCCGGAATGGAAACGAATGCATTTTTTTTTTATTAGTTCAACTTTTACCGTTCACTTGAGAACCCTTCTTCTGGGCAGTTCAGAGGGGCTGTGCATTTCTCAGCTTGTGGTAGCATTTTGGAATGTTCGGGGATAGGATGGGGTTATTGGTGTTGCGGAAACAGTTTTCACAACTCGTTGACAGCTTCAGCTTTTTTCTACACTTGCAGCTTCTTTTGACGAGATTGTCTGTCTGCAGACTGTCACGCTGATGTCTGGTTTCGCTCTCTTTGCAGTAACCCAGACATTAGGAACAAGTCTAGTCATCATTGCCCTCTGTAGGTTGTAAGAATTGACCGTGGCCCCACCTACAAGCGCCGAGAATATGCCTCAAGAAAGCCTGAAGATGATCAGCAACTCCATAAGCATGGGGCTCGGACGAAGCCCGCTTGGCCTCAACCAACAGGTCTGGCACTGCGCTAAATTGATAAAAGCTTTTTTTTCGGAAATGTCAGAATGACAGAGCCTTGCCCAGGAAAAGCTGTGGTGCTAGTGGTGTGATTGAGAGGTCTGTAGTACATGTAGTTAGAAGGAAAATGTGCTGGTGCACTTGTGTTTGCTGCTTGCGAGCGTAATCTTGAATTTGCAAATAATGAATGCCCAGTAACAGGTAGGCATTCAACTTGTAAGTAACAATGTGCTCGCTTTTCTAAAGGAGTGATTAACTCCTTGGACTAGATCAGCTTTGCTCGAAACTGCCCCAACTTTTGTTTTTTCATGGAGTTATAGTGCGGCCTAACAGCATTTGTTCCCTGTATGTAAAAAACGTTTTCCTGCTTTTCATGCACTTTACATAGATATTGTGTGCTCATGTGTAGATGTGCAGATCAAGATTGGTAGGATTTCTGTCAAGCATTCAGTTGGTTGTAATCTGAATAATTACTTTGCCTGAGCCTGTAGTGCTGTAGTGTTCTGGCGGAAGTTATCAGGAATCTTGGAAGAGCTTCTGGTTCAGTATAGTCAGGACAGATAGTTTCATAAGGCGCTTTAATAGCAGTGTTCAGTGGTGGAAAATGTTTTCAGCTTGCTATCCCAGGTGGCATCACTCTCAGTGGTACCACATTGTTGCAGGTTGCTGGTGGTTCGCGGTCGTCTGTGCTTCTGTCCCGCATCGACTTTGAGCCGTGCGACGGAGGTGGCAAGCTGTCGACCGAGGCGCTCCGTGCCAAGTATGCTCCCTTGTCGCCATCACCTGTGCACAACGGCCTGCTCAACAAGAACAACTCCCTGCACAAGCTTGGTATGCTGTAAAGCCAGTTGCTGCTTATTTATTTGTTGATTTGTTGGCAACAAGTTTTGTGCCTGATGTTGCTGCACTGTTTTCATTGGGCTTGGATCATTTCGAGACATTTCCATCAGAATTTTTTTTTCCATGCAGGTTTTGTTTAGTGCTGCCCTGAAATGTTTCGGCTGATAAAGTAGTTGCCACCTTTTAAGTAAACATTTATTGTCTTTCAAGGCCACGGTTGACTCTCGTTAATTTGAGCTTGAAGGCGACTGTTAGATCATTGCGGTTGTAACGGAGTTCAAATTGAGGAGAACCACTTTTGTACAAGTGATGTTAATGGAACTTAGCGTCACATCAGCTAAGCTGGCTGTAGCTTTGGTTAATGATAGTCCGCGGTAATGTAGGGCCCTAAAAATAAATTAGTTTGTTTTTTAGTGGCCTATCGCCTCAGAGGAGTGCGTTGCCTATGCTCTCTGTCTACAGTGTCATCGCTTACGCTGTTGCAAAATGAGTACACTCCAACAAGCCCAGCTTTGTGCATTTGTTATTTGGAACGTGCTTCCTGATTTCGTTGGGGCGACTGGCCCGCAGGCAAGCCGACGACGAATGGTGCCACGACAAATGGGGATGCCGTGAACGGTGGCCGGGAGGAGGAGGACGGGGAGGACGGCATCCCAGAGCCCCGCGTGCGACTGCACTCATCGGACGCCGTGTGGCTGGACTGGCGGGAGCGGCGGCGCATCGGTGCGGGCCTCATCAACCTGGGCAACACGTGCTTCATGAACACGGTGATCCAGTGCCTCACCTACTGCCCGCCGCTCGCCAACTATCTGCTCCACCAGGACGACCACTGCACCAAGTGTGAGTGGGCCTTGTCTGGCCATTTGCACCACTTGTTCTTGCCTAGTGTTGTTGTGGGGCAGGGTCACTGACACTTTGTTTGCCTTGTGAGAGAGGGTGAAAAGTTGTAGTGCGTTAGGTGCTATGAATCGTTACCATAACCATCATTGTCAGCCTAACTGCGTCCACTGCAGGACGAGGACCTCTTCCCATCTCCCTCCAATTAACCCCATCTTGTGTCAGCTGCGGCCACCTGATCCGCACAAACTTCTTCACCTCATCTGCCTAGCTTAATTACTCTCTGTTGCCTCATGCTACTCTTGCCCTCTCTTGGAACCAAGTCTGTTAACCTTAATGATCATTGGTTTTCTTGGCTTCGTATTACAGTGAAACCTCATTGATACATTTTTTTTTAATTGGGGGGGGGGGGGGGGGGAAAAGACTTATTATCCAAACCGCCTGATTTTCAGAAATGTAACTGTTGAATAAGGTAAAAAGACATTTATTGATGATCTCACTTGGCACAAGAGCCGAACAGATCCTATTCCAGTACTCGCTGAATTCAGTCCGTGTTGGCGGTGTCTTTGGCGCTAAAGGAAATTCGTAATGCATCCAGACCGTCGACGGCAGTGACGAAAGTAACCAAAATCTTTCGTCATTTTCGGATGCTTCGCCCCTTTGCACCCAAGTATTGTGGGAAAGCCACCGCGGCGGCTGATTGTCGCAGTGTTTTTGTTTTTTAATTAAGCTGCGTTTCCCAGATCCAGCCTGTTCGTATATAAGCGCATCACTGTAGTTCGTAGAAGCTTCGCCTTCTTTTCTTTATGCACCGCGAAGAAACCTCAGCGTTTCTCCTCTTCATATGGCGTCCCCGCTGAAACGGCCGTCCCAAATGCTAGCGCGTCGTTTTTTTTTGTTGTTGGAGGTGGTGGTGGTGGTGATGCTTCACGTCGTTGCATTGAGGCACTTCAGAAAAGCCACCAGGGAGGGTGACTCCCGCAAAAAAACAGGTCGCATGCCCTCTCGTTCGGCCGACTTGTATGTTTGTGTGCGGTTGGTGAATAAAGGGATTGTACGACCACAATTTGTCGTAATTTTAAACGTAGTAGCCGGGAAAATGTGTTTTCCGAGAACATATTAACCGGGAAAAATATAGTGTAACTCTATGGGACATTTTTTTATGTCCGCGATCTTGAGCGTACGAACCGGGAAATCGTATGAACCGGGAACGTATCAATGAGGTTGAGGTATTACTGTACATGCCCTGCCCTTGCCATTTCTTCTCACTTTCCTGCTAACTTGTTACTGTTCAATAACCCACTCTGCCCCGTTCTTATCTCGGAAGATTGCACCTATCATCATTTTCCTTCCCATAGCTCACTTTGTCTGTTTGGGCTGTGTCAGAAACCTCATCGCTTTCCAGGAAAATGTTGAACACCTATGTGCCGTCTCCCCTCCCCCCTTTCTTTATGGTTAGCTTTGTTCCTGCAGTGGATGGACTGTCATTGGCAGTGTGCTGCATGAGCAGTGTGAAAGCATCTTTGTGAAAGCACCATCCGTGAAAGCAGTGATGGAGTTCAGCCCTTGTAAATGCTGCCGGATGGTGTGGTTCACCGCTGCTCACGGCCCTCGGTTCGAAGTTTTCGTGCCTTGCGCAGTCGTGCATGTGGAGCAGATATGTGACGAGAGCTGTGCATGTGTGGGTGCAGGCAAGACGATCAACTTCTGCATGATGTGCGAGCTGCAGAGGCACATGAAGCGGGCCCTGGAGAAGCCCGGCGACGCCATCAAGCCCCTGTACATATACCAGCGGCTCAAAGGTGAGGAGGCTGACGGGTTTTTATCACACTTGCTGATCAACACCGCATTTCGCACTAGGTGTCTCATGTTGTAGTCTCGTGGGAGTGTGGAATGGCAGAGGATCATCATTTTACGTTGTCTCAACCGTTTTGGAACAGTTATTTGTTCAACAGACCGCATTTACTTGTAGACCTGGAAGGTGCGTTTATTACATGGTGTAAAGCGTACACTGTAGTGGATTAAAATTGCTTGAAACTCTGTTGGTTTACGAAGGGGATGCATTTATTCTGTGAGTTTGTTCGTTATGCAAGTAATTACTGTACCCATCTCTTCATGGCATAAAATATGGGTATATGTAAAAAAGACGACATGAATGAGACTGAGGAAAAGAAAATACAGCTGCAAGTGAATTGAATAAAAGGCTGTGCATTACCTTTGCAATTGTACAAGGGGCACTTTATATGTAGCAGGGGACACAATAAACACTTAGAAAAACCTAACATTGAATACTTCGTATCTATGGAAACAACCAAAAGAGAATGGAATTGAACAGTTACTGTTATGAAATAATTTTTTTTTTGCTTTTGCCAGCTTCGTATCTTCCTTTAACACTTTTTGTGCTTCCAACCAGCTGTCTTCAGATAAAAAAGCAAAGCCTGGAAGCTTAAGGCCCTACTGCTTTGTGTTTATTTTTTGTGTGTTTTGATAAGTCTGTTGCATTTATTGTTGGTCTTGGGACACTTATCGATCGTCGCTCTGAATGCTGCTCAATTTTTGTTTTGCCCGCAGCCATAGCAAAGCACTTTCAGTTTGGGCAGCAGGAAGACGCCCACGAGTTCCTCCGCTATGTTGTGGACAACCTCTGGAAAGCTGCGCTCTCCAATTACGAGGGCGGCGTTAAGTGAGTGCCCCTCGGTTGTTCTCCCAGTTTTTTGAAGCTGTAGCATTAGAAACCCCACGGGCTCAGAGTGCGTCGTCAGTGTCATAAAATTCCCCCACTGGTAAAGCCAACAACAGCTGCTAATGTGGAATTGAGCGTCCATCTGAATTTTTTTTGTTATTCATTGCTTGTTGGTGGGTTCTTCCCGGTGCAGTGTTGCTGGAGCTTACTCGATGCTATTTTATAGTGGACTCTTTTGAAGTAAGCAAGCTCAGGCGTGCTTAATTTGAACTCGTGCCTTCATCCATGTCCTTGTTCAGTGTATTAAAAAGGCAACCGTTGATTCGAACTCTGCTTTACTCAAACAGATTTTCACTATAAGTTTGAATTGTCGAAATTTTTACTGCACTTTCCTGGGTGCTTGGTGTAGTTGTAGGCTTCATTGCGGAACTAGCACATTGTGTGTCTTGCGGAATCTCTTGTTGTCAGTTGGGCCTTGTGTGCCGAGTTGCACTGATGTACTCCTTTGTACTTAGTATTGTTGGTTTTGCTGTACACCCCTAAATGCGTTTTTGCAACGGCATATGCTTGTTCTGTGTGGCACGCAGGTCTTGTGCAGCGTATTCGATGACTTGTTGGTTCCGGTACCTAGCACGATTGGCTGTACTGCAGTTATTGCTTGTGCTCAGATTTACTTAGGCTCACTTCAGTGCGGATTTTTTTTTTTTGCGTGTGTTTTGACATTTAACTGAGCACGGGTTCATTGACTCAGGCTTGCATAAGCTCAGGCAGACATGCTAGGCATTGAGGAGACGGTTTTGTAATAATTTCCGCAGACTTGCATTTGCTTGCACTTGCCTGTATTTTGTCCCAGGTAGCTTGAGCATATAAAGTTCTGACTGGGCTCACTGGCCTGCGTCCTTCCTGGCACTTGTCGCCATTTTGGAGCTACGCTATTTTCAGTGGACCGCTTATGCAGGGTAGCTGCCAATGTTCTTGAAAATTGAAGCTGTTTGAAGGGTGCATAGCGATATGGAGCGTGTGTGGAGTTGTTTCGAGCATTCCTCTAATGTGAATGCTTGTGATTGTGTGGACTGTTTCTGAAAGAAGTTCTCCTTCCCTCGCAGGCTGGACCCTGCAAGCAAGGAGACGACAGTCGTAAACGAGATATTTGGTGGATACCACCGGAGTCAAGGTATGGCGGCCGCACTGTCTTTTGTAGCGTTTGGATGTGCTTCCCAGATGTTTCATGGCTTTTTTTTTTTTGGATTCATTAGAGCGGATTGACTTGCCCTGTGGCTAAACTGTGGCTGCTTTCTTTTTTTTTTTTTTCCTTCTGTCGTCCCCACAGTGACCTGCATGAAATGCAAGGAGAAGAGTAACACGTATGACCATTTCATGGATCTCATCCTCGACATCAAGGTGAGGTTCTGGGATCTCTTCGGTGTTGGGCAACGGTGGGAGTTGGGGGGTGGCTTTGATTCCTGGATTTGTTTAGATGATGCAGTTCTGAGGTTACTCATTTGCTTAGTATTTTTGCTTATAATTGTTTCGTACATTCCTTTCCCTACTGTTTACGCTAGGGGAAGTGGGTGAACTGTTAATTCTGCTCTCTAGCTTGGTTGGTTTGGTTCAGTTGGCGTGGCGGAAAGTGTTGTGCATTTTTCGGTGATTCATGCAACACCTTTTTTTTGAAGGAGTTTATGGTTGAGAGTACATCTCTAGTTATTGCGAAGTTGTATTTCTGTGAAATTTCGGCATACGGGCTATTTTTGCTGTATGTGTCACTTTTGCGGGTAAAAAAAAAAAAAGGCAATTTTTGGAGTGAGATTAGTTTATTTATTTATTCGCAAAATACCACAGACATTGGATGTGTCTAAGCAGGAAGGGAACATACATCAACATTAATGAACATGCAATCATCTGAGCATAAGGAAAGCAGTAAATCAATCAGCATATCAATACTTGAGGGATATTATGCGTAACGGAAATAAGACTCACTACACTAATGCAGTGTGACTGCATTGAAGACGGGGAGGGGGGGGGCTGAAGAGAAGAAAAAAAACCAGCTTGGTTACCTTTATTCACAAGTTTGTGTTAATAATTGATCCTGTGATAACAAAGCATTGAGACTGAAGATTGCATAGTCACCGTACAGTTCGAAACTTCAGAAAACGGCACTGTGGTTGTTTGTTGTGGCTTGAATCAAGCCTGCTGGGCGCTGTGGCTAGTCGGCGCATCTTTTGCCATTTGTGGTTGGGAAGGTTTTTGGGTTCTGTGGTTAGGGAATGACCCTGTGCTCAACAGTGGTGCCCGTTTTTGCCTTTTCCCTTGTCCCAGAACGCCTCCAGCCTGGAGAAGGCCCTGGAGAAGTTTGTGGAGCCCGAACTCCTGCAGAACGAGAATGCGTACAAGTGCCCCCGATGCAACATCAAGGTGATGGCGCAGAAGCGGTTCACCGTCCACCGGGCGCCCAACGTGGCCACCTTCCAGTTCAAGAGGTGAGTGGCGGGTATGGGGACACAGAGGCTTGGTGGCCATCTTGTGGTTAGCCATTTCAGGCACTGCGTGCCATTTCTGTTTGAAAAAGAAGTCATTCATGTCATTCCGAGCCCATATGGCATGTGGGGTGTTGATATGCAACCTCAAAAGAGCAGCGACGTCTTTCAATATGTCGTCCTCTGGTGTTTGAGCCACAGTCGATGGATTTTGGCTTTTTGGCTGTGGTGGTGAATATTTGGTGCACAGTGTAGCATTTTTGCAGCTGCCTTGCGACATTGCACTGGCGTTGACTGCTCATGGTCCGACAGCTTTGAAAACTAAAATCAGTGTGGAAAATTCAGTGCAGGGCTAATTTCTGCGCGTTCACAAAGTACAGCATTTCAGTTCATGTTAAATTACTGTGTATGCAGTGTTTACAACATATAAAAAGAGTTCCAGTAGCAATTTTCGCGTGGGTCGCTTTTTTCGGTTTTACTGCTTGGCTGAGTCACTGACTGCAACAATGCATTGCATTTGCAGGTTTGACTCCAACCGGATGTTTGGTGGAAAGATCACCAAGCACGTGAGCTACCCCGAGCACCTCGAGCTGCGGCCCTACATGTCGGACAAGCACGTAAGTGGCCTGCTGCAGTTTGAAACGAGCCGCCGCGGTGGCTCAGTGGTTATGGTGCTTGGCTGCTGGCCTGAAAGACGCAGGTTCGATCCCGACCGCGGCTGTCGAATTTCGGTGGAGGCGAAATGCTAGAGGCCCGTGTACTGTGTGATGTCAGTGCACGTTAAAAGAACTTCAGGTGGCCAAAATTTTCCGGCGCCCTCCATAATCGCTTCCCGTATAAACTGAGCCGCTTTGGGACGTTGAACCCCATAAACCAAACTTAGAAACGGAAGAAACTGCAGCTAACAGTAGAAGTGAAGGTGATTAGTTGAGCATCAAAGTTTGGCAAGAGAGTGGCAATATTCGGAGAATTTAGAGCGACCGGACCGTGTTGTGTCTGAGTTTAAAAGGACTCTTGGGGTAATTTGAAGTTGGCCTGTTTCGATAAAGTAGCGCGTTCTGATGACAGAGACACAGCTTTTACTGAAACAAAGGGAGCCTGTGTGAGCCAGGAAAAGCCATAAAATGAGATAAGGTGTTGCTACCAATGCCAGTTTCGCAAGTAAACTGCAATTGTCGACACGGTGTTCTGGGTGTAGATCCCAGAGGCTATGTTGCACCACCATTCGCTCATGACAGGGATCACAGAGTCCTTATCGTTGTAGACGTCAGGAGTTTGAACCGCGGGACAGGGACATTTTTGAATGCAGGAAAGGCGTGTTTTGCTCGTGAGTGAACATCATTGTATCGAGAAAGAGTTGGAGAATCGTAGAGTCAAAGTTTACTAAGAACGACAATTGGAGGGAGGTGTGCCAAGCGTCCTGTGAGGCCAAGGGGCGAGTTTGACTCTACAGCTGGTTCGTTAATGGGCGGTAATCTCGGGGAAGGATAAGTTTGGAGTGGACGCAGAATGATGCTGACTAGTAAGGCAAGAAATCAGCAGGTCTAGAGATGGCGGACATGGCTGGCGCAAAAGAGGGTCAGCATTTGTGCTCTGCTGGAGGCTGAATTGATCTGATGATGATGGTTCTTGTCCGCCGTCATGGCCACATGAAAATGAAGCTCTTGCATTGAACGGCATGCTTGAAAGGTGCTCTGTGCGAGTATGCTTGTCTTGTGCGCAATATCTCGAGTTTTCATATTTCATATTGTCCATAACTAGGTGGGGTGGCTTCTCCTATTCCTATACACGATGGTCGTGCAGTTTGTTTCCAAGCCACTTACCTTCCTCTTGTCATATCTGTGCTTGTTGTGTCAAGTTTTTCTCTCTTTGTAAAATGCCTCAGGGTCTGTAAACAGACAGAAAAATAACAAGGGGAGGGGCAGTCCATGTGAAATGTATTTAGGACTGCTAGGTGTGCACTGTGTTACTGCAGATTTAGATTGCGACTACTGCTTACTGTAATGAAAAAAAAAAGGAAAATGAAAACATTCCACTCTGACATTTCGGCTTTCTGATGCATAGTGTGGCGGTCAGTGCGGACTGTAATTTGGCCTATGTTTGTCATATTGAATACTTGTACAATGAGGCTTGCTCTTCTATGGCACATTACCACTACAGTGCACGCTTCTTAATCCAAAGTTATTTAAAACTTTTGATTTTTTTCAGTTGATCGTTCAGTCCCGTGAGCATGAGGTGTGCTAAAAATAAAAAGGCTCCTCTTAATCCAAACTCTGCATAACTCAGCGGTGCTCCAGCTGCACCATTTGCGCCATTCTGATGCATTTACATTTTGCTGCGCCTGTCTGCTCCAGTAGCGCCAAATTGATCAATATTGCGCCTTGGCTACACCAAAAATAAGACGCGGTCGCGGGAAAACAACTATTTTTGTAACCGTCCAGGCTTTCAGTTGGCGACCTACTAAAAAGGTTTCCGCAGTTGGCAACCCAGGCTGCTGGTGGGCTGGCTCGTGGTAGAGTTTAGCAGCCAGTTCATTCGCGTTCATGGAGGAAGGAAAGAACTGTGGAGAGGCGGTCAAGTCACATTTTTTGAAGGCGTCTCCCTCTACTTGGGCGCCGTCTCAGCGCGCTTGCGCATACGCAGCAGGCATTGCAGCAGATGGCTTCGCTGTGCCTAGTGTTACTATTGGCTGCGCCATCAGCCAAAGGCTCCCAGTAGTCCTTGTGAAAGCGCGCGACTTCCGGCACATTTTTTTCTTGCCATGCAGCTCGGATGGCGAGGGCCTTTCCCGAGTTTTCCTTCCTCCATGTTCGCGCATCATGTCAGTTGCATCATGTTGGTCAACCCTGAATAGGGCCGAAAAAGTCTTCTGGGTTGAAGAACAAAAGATTGGAGCAGGTCCAACAAGGTCAAGCTTTGTTGGAACAAGGGAATTTCGTCATTGCTGATTCACTTCGCGAGCTTGATGAATTTGTAAAAAGTTCCAAGAAGCTCTGAGATAGTGCCAATATGAAAAAAGAATGGTCTAGTGAACGTGTCCTTTAGACTTTAGTGAAGCACACTTGGCTGAATTTGCATGCAGGACAGTGCCAGCATCAATAAAACGTTTTGTCTCTGGTTTTTGTGAACACCTTTCTTCTGTTTTTTTTTTCTTGCTAGCTACACATGGCTGAACCAGATCCCGTTAGTAACAAACGCTTCTGGGTGACTCCTTTATTCCGTTCGTGCTGCTCCCGGGTTGCTCCACAGTTATTGTTCTGATACAAAAGTGCTCCAAAATGAATATTTTTCTGCTCCAAAAATTGCTCCAGAACTTGAAATGGCTGGACCACCACTGATAACTTTCTGGTCCCCTTCAAGTTTGAGTTATAGGCATTACAGCTGAATCTCAATATAATTTTATTTCATATATTGAACCCTAAGGGCCAAAGGCATTAAAGAGGGGAGTGGTTTGGCATCTGAATTGGCTTGGCATCTGAATTGTGCGTCTCTTTGTTGCACGTGTAAAGTGTTGTGGAGAAGTTTTGGAAGCGTAATCGCTGCCGCCTCTTGCTTCTAGGGTGACCCAGTAACGTACCGGCTGAACGCGGTGCTGGTCCACCTGGGAGCCAGCTGCAACTCGGGCCACTACTTTTGCTTTGTGCGCAACTCCAATGGCAGCTGGTACTGCATGGACGACTCAAGGGTGAGTATCCGCTCCCCCCCTCCTCCTCCCTCCCTCTCCTCCTATGCACTGACCAGTGTTTGGAGAGGGCAGTCGAACAAGTTGCCTCTCTCCGTGCCTCTGGGACACCGCGCCTAGTGCATCAGGCACCGGAAGATTCGCCACAGGGGTCCGCACTTCCTTCGTTTAAATCCTAGGGAACTCAAGACTGCTTTCAGAAGGTGCTGAGTAACTGCTCATGTCTTGGCTTCCATCTTTTCCAGAGCATGCTGACACATGGTCCTTTAGGAAGTGGACAAAATTCACTTAATGATGGCTGGCCGTGTTGTGAGACAGTCCGCTGTAATTAGTTACGGTGCGATTTTTTTAGCCAGCCCCAGAATCGAGTGGGTAAAAGGAGGGGATGGAGTTGAGGCGTGCATCAGTTAGGTGCTCGGAGAATTCCAAAAAAACATTCCAAAGAACCCTAGCGTCTTGGGAAACCCAGCTCAAGAACCCCTGATATGAAAGTTTTTGTCACGTCGCCGTGCGGAAAACAACTAGAGTGTATATTGGCACTGTTCCAGCAGCTCCGTTACTATGAGGTGTCTTAGTCCATTCACTTTTCTTATGTTCTTGTGCTCCTTTCTGCCATGCAGTGTCACTTGCAGCAAATTTACCGTGCAGCTTGCTACACGTTATCCAAATATGGTTGCCGCAGTCGCAGGATCATTTCAAACTGCAATGGCCGGCCGTATTTCGATGGAGGGGAAATTCGAAGACTCCCGTGTGCTGTGCGATGTTGATGCACGTTAAAGAACCCCAGGTGGTCTTAAAATGATTCCGCTGCCCTCCACTATGGCATCCCTCATAGCCCATGTGTCACCTTAGGGCATCACTGCTTCGTGCTAAATTTTGAAGACCTTTCCATCTAAGCTGCTGATCTCATGTTTACTTTCTTTTTTGTTTCCTTCTCCTCGGCCCTCGACTTGTAGGTGAATCAGGTGAGCCTGGGCCAAGTCCTAAACCAGCAGGCGTACGTGCTCTTCTACGTTCGCACACCAGCAGAGTCCCAGGAGAACCACACAGTCAAGGTGGGTGCGGGCCTCTGCTTCATGGTCTTGGCTGCAGTCTTTCTAAAAGGGGCACTGAGAACGAATTGAAGTTGGCCCGTGTCGGTTTATTACCAAGTTCGAACAGCAAAGCGGCTTCTCTCACTGAGAATGGCATTCATAAGCTAGAAGAGGTCTGGAGACTGAAATACGGGCATCATCGCTACTGGCCATTTTCACGAGCAAGCTGCGATGACGTCAAGTGATTCTTTTTTGTTTCTGGATCTGAGCCTCCCATCTGTAGTGCCACGGTAGCAGGCGCAGAGCGGTTGACTGCGATTTTGTGACAATCGGTCAGTGCTGCTGTGTACAGGGCCCCCCCTTTGGGGGGCCTGGCAAGTTCGTGACCGCTGGCAGTTGGCACACCTGACACCGTTGCCAGGCTAAAGAACATTTATTCTTGGCTTGAGAGTGTACAGTTGACCCCGGCTATGTCACATCCAGATATATCGAATTATTGTTTATATCGAACAGGTAAAGTGCCCCCTTGATAACCCTGTGCTAAAGTAAAGCACTATTGCTGGCGTTTGTTGAATTCCCATTTACCGGAACATTCAATGTGGTAAAGTGTGAATGATACGATAACGACTGGTACGAATCACAGGTTAATATTGTTACGTGGCTGCCAGCTGAAGAATGAGGCGGGATGAACGATGCACAAGAGATTATTTAATGGCTGCTAGCCCAGTGCAAGCGCTCTGTCCTGTGCCGCTGCCAGCATGTCTTCTTTGTCAAATTACCCGGGGCTACCGAGCGATCATCCTGATCGCGAAAGAAAGACATTGACGAAGATGTGCGCGAAATGATAAATGGGCTTGAGGTGACAGTACAACAACAGAGATGGCAAGGTGGTGCAGTGCTGGCTACCCTGATGAAAGAGATGAGCGAACGAGTCCTGGGCCACGTAGCTTACGAGCTGCTTGTTGCCGAAAGCAGGCGTCCGAAGCCCTTGGACATGCTGAACGGCATGGGCAGGGGGACGGTGTCTTCACATGTGAGTGGCATCTCGGGTCGGTGGGGTCAGTAGGTCGGGTCGGTCATGGCTTCGGCTGCAGTTCGTCTTGTTGGGTAGTCGGGGCGGGGTAGCAACGGCGAGGTCGGTTCAGGCCTGGCAGGCTGGGGCACAGCCGGACGACGCGGACCAGGAACCTGCAGCCGATGGAAGGATGCAGACACGGAGCTGTGAAGAACGATGACCAGGATAATGAGAGTTGGGTGGTACACCCGAGCACCAGCCAGCTGAAGTACGAGGCACAATGAACAATGGACGAGAGATGATCTAATGGCCGCTGGCCTAGTGCGAGCACTCCGTCCCGCACCATTGCCAGCTTCATCTTCTTCGTCACAATATGAGTTCTCAAAATGTACTGTGTACAAAAATTAGGCAATTCCGAAATCTCTCTTGTGCCACTACGGATGGTACACACGTGCGTGCAAACTGCGACCGCATCCTTGAGCACTAAGCGGGACTTAACCGGGCTGCGGAGGCAGAGGGGCAGGGGTCGAAAAGGAAGGAAGGGAAGGGCCAAAACAATGCCTCCTTGCAGGGTTGTGGCGAAAAAAAATGGAGGGGGGGGGGACAGAATAGATTTACGACAGGAGGGGAGATAAGAGAAAAGAAACCCGAGAGGGAACAGCCAAAAAAAAAGAAAGACGGCAGTGGGCTGCACCCAAAGCATGCCACGGAAGGCCACATCTCCCGGGGAGACAGGGACTGAACGTACAGGCCGAACGAACGGCCGCCGGAGAAAAACTGGAAGCTGTGTCGCCGCGAGCACTGGAAGGCGTGACATGTACGCAGCCGCCGTCACTTAGGGAGGGATTACATCACCCGTGTGAATACCCCTGTACCGACATCTCAATCACCACTCGTGCAGCACGCATCGCGAGTAGTGAGCGACGGTGTGCTGCCGTAAATAATGCCCGTCAGCTGTAAACATGTCTACGTGAATGCCTTTCTCATTGCTTCTGCATTGTGATTTTGTTTTTGTATGATACCAATTTCGGATGATGCGAATATTTTTCACGACCCCACGAGATTCATGCCATCTCATCGAGGTTCTGTATATTGAACAGCGCGGTGCACCTTTGCAAGTGGCACTTCTCCTAGCTGCATGGCATTGAGCATGTGCTGTAGCACTGTGAGGTGAATGTGGGCTGCATTTGAGGGTGGCCTTCAGTCTCTCACGTATTTTCCATGCGACACCACTGTCATGCCAAAAAAACAGCATTTGGTGGTGCAGAGGTTGCCATGCGGTGAAGCCAACCTTACCGACTGGAGCCTAGAAGCTGCCTTCGCCTGGTGGGCTTTGCAGCTGAAGACGTTGTGGACACCAATAGTGCCCTAGTTTTAATTAGACGTTCTAATTATACTGTACTGGCAACAGGGTTAGACGTGTTACAATAGGCAATGGCTAGTTCCAAAGCACTGTCTGCTGTAGCTTCAGTGCAAAGTAGGCGTGCGGCATGTAAGCGCGTCACTAAAGTGGGCGCAGTGTATTCTAGCTTCTAGCTTACAGATAGGCTTATCTAGTGGCATTTTTTTAATTGAATTATTAATATATTGGAACTGTTTAGCAATCCTCTTTGCGTTGGTTATATTCGGGTTCGAGTGTGTAGCCTGTGTAGCCAAAGAAGATAAGCAAATGGGCTACGAGACAATTGGCTTGTCACTTTGTTCTTCACTTTTAACCGACCGTGGTTGCTGCGACATATTGACCATTGATAGGCTGGATGTTACACCTGTCGATGCTTTCGCACGCGTGGTGCCCATAGCTACCGAGGCCTGACACACTCAGACTTTGTCGTATGTGCTGCCTGACACTTTCGCATTCTTTTTATCCCTTCTCTGCTGTCCGAACAGAAGTCGAACTCCACTGCCACCCTGTCCAACCGGAATTCAACCTCTGAGCCTCTCCGGAACGGGCAGCTCTGTAAGTGTATCATCTTACTTCCCTGAATGGGTGCTTGCTTCTGCGAGCCGCACGCCATCTGCTCTAAACTTGCTGCGACAGAAGGGAAACTCTGTGACAGAACAGTTGCAGTGAGGCGTTGCACGAGTTAGTGGCGTAGTTGCATTTCCCAGTGTTGCGCTTTTCTTTTATCAGTGTAATGGTTGGAAGCATTGTGCAACTTCCTTTTTAATTTTTATTATTTTTTGGCGTGTGTCCTCACTTTTTGCTGAGGTTGTTGCTTCAAGGCAGAATGAAGCTGTTACCCCGGCGAGTTTTGGATTCTCCCAGTAGCGCTGGTGGTTCATTTTTCCTCCAAGGCATGCGTATGCTGATTGAATGGAGGAGGAGCATTATTTAATTGAGCACTTTTTATTCCGTGAAGCTGTACTGCACTTCCCTATGCAGTGTTTCCTGTGGTAGACTGTTCACAGGGCGCGCTTAGTGTGATGCGCTTTGCAGTTGAACTGTTGGTTGATGTGACATTGTGATGCTTTCTTCGTTTGTAGTCCTGCCAGGAACAATAAACATCATATTTTATTTCTGAGTGCATATGTTCTTTATCCTAGATATAGGAGTGCTTTGCCAAGGGTATGCAGTCATGAGTGGTGTCTGTTGTTTTGAGGGGGGTCCTAGTGGAGAGAGAGCCCCTGGTACCGGTCTTTTTTTGCACATGCGTGAGAGAGCGTGGAGAAATGTGAGGTGTGGCATTGTCGAAGGCCTGAGGAGGTGGCGGGGGTTGCGTGTGCTGCTTGCGGGCGAGTGGTTCTTGACGCCGAGGTCGTTGGCTCGTTGCAGCCGTGGCCGCGGAGAGGAGCACCCCGCAGCGGCCGAGGCAGCAGCCCCCGCCCAGGTCTCCCTCGTCGCCCGCAGCCGTAGCCGTAGCCACTGCCGCAGCGACAAGCCAGCCCTCTCCTCTCCGGACGGCCGCAGCCACAGGGACACCACTTCCCGCCAACCGGCCGAAGATTGCCTTTGGCATCGGTGGACCGTCTACTACAGCAACTGCAGCAAGCTCTTCGTCTCCCTCGACCTCAATCTCATCGTCGCACACTGTGTCACCATTGAAACCTTCTGCATCAGCAGCGACTGTAACAAAACTGATGGACAAGCCAGCGGAGAAGCCTGTAGAAAAGCCGCTCACACCACTCGTGCTTGGTGACATGAGCCTGGTTCCTTATGCCGGGGACTCTTCGGATGCCTCGGACAGTGATAGGACTGATGGCACGATTGACCGCCGGAAAGGCGGTGGGGTAGCGCAAACTCATCACGTGCCGGACGTCCCAAAACCAAAGTGCTCGTCGACGTGGCTCGTGTCCGACGTCAATCTTCTCTCGCCCGCAGTGTCCGTTGAGTCCAGCACAACAAGCGTCAACTCCACGACGGACTGGAACGTGACGGACAAGGAGCGAGCCAGCGAGGCACGCAAGCCTGTGGCCGAAGAGTTTCCAGGCTGGACTGTGGTCGAGCCGGCAGCAACGGTGGCATCGACCGAACCTGTTACGACCGATGGGGCGACACCAGGGAGCTCGAAGGATGCTGCTGCTGTTTCTTCAAAAAGCGTCAAAAGTTCAGCAGGAGGCGAGGAAAGTGCCCTCAAGGCACCCAAGCCCGTCATCGGGGACGATGACGCTGCCACCACCTCCACGGACGAAAAAGAACAGCAGCTGCTGCGGCCCTTTCTTGGTGACGGACGCTCTGGCGTCATCGACGTCGATACCACGGAGACTGGGCCTCCTGGTGACGGTACGCGACGCAGTGACGCGCTGCCTGCAACGGGTGAGCCTGCCTGCACGGCCGGCAGCGACGCCATCAGCATCGAGCCCCCGGTGCGGCCTGTTGTGCCTCCGCCGAACTCGGCGCAGACGCCGGCTCCCACCAGCAACGGATGTGTGATGGCCGACACGGACGACAGCAGTGATTCGCATGAGTGGGTCGAACGGACCAAGGAAACGCTGGCTGCCGAGCGGCGACACTCGGCAAACAGCAAAGGTAAAGGGAAAAAGCACCGGCCTGTCTTCGCTGGGAGCTTCTGTAGGCAGGGAGTGCTTTGCAATTAGTGTGGCTTGTAGGTGAATACAATCTCTGCAGTGGGTGAGCTGTTTGTGTGGCCATAGGCAGGGGTTCTCAATCTTTTCAGCCTCGGGGGAAACCCGAATAGCCTCATTAACGGAGGAATCCAGCGTGTTAGGGGTTCTGTCCATTCCTGCCTAAACAGTAGCCAGGTTATATTACTAATCAGTGAGTATATGGTGAAGCAGTCTGTTAGAAGTAGTTGCGGTGTGATTGTAGTCACAAACTATAGTGGGCATAGGAAATAAAACAGAGGTAGGAGGCATGCATCGATTGAGGGGCCTGGGGAACCCTAAAAGCACTTCAAGGGACCCAAAGGTTCCATGGCTACCAGTTTGAGAACCCCTGGTGTCAGGTTTGTGGGGCAAACAGTTAAACCTGGATGTAGCGAACCTCCACGCAGTGAATTTCTCGATATTAAAAAAGTATTTTAAATTCCCAAAGCCGTCTCTGCTGGAAGCGTGTGTATTTGTGACCTCCATGTACTAACGAAGGCGTCACGACGGTTGGCCTTGATATAACAAACTTGCCACGCCGACTGTCTTGAAATTCAGCCGACTCACGTGAAAGTTTCATGACAACGAAACACGGAACTGGCGTGAGAAGAATGTTTGATTGGAATGGGAGAACGCAGGTGACAGAACACTCAGTGCTCCAGTGCGATTGGCGCCGCCTCTCCATGGTAAATGCAGCAACCTCTGCAGCCTTTGCTTGTGTAGCGTCGTTGCCAAGTGGCACTATGACAGTTCATATCCAAACGGGACGGAGCAAGGAAGGCATCGGACGAGCAGCAAGTGCTCATTGCTGCCACTCAGCTACTCGCATGATTCAGGCGCCTTGCGGGCGGTGGGAGCGGAAATCGTGAAGCATGCCGGCAGTGCGAGGCAAAGAGTCCGTTTCCGGAAGCAGTGGTGAATGGGCAGGTCATAAGTCGATTTCTTTTTTTAGGCGAGCACGCGGAAAGAGGCGGATGCTTCCAACTGCCCCTTCTCTCCTACTCTTCCCACCCCACACGCAGCAGCATCGCGAGATCCGCGGCGGAGATAGTGAGGGATGTTTCTGCGTTACTGTTATCGAAACAAATCTCAAAATGCCTCTCCATGTTGATCACTTCGAGAAACTGGAGCTTATTGTTGGCGTTTGATGGGCCATTTCGTTGACATCGCTTTTGCATTTTGGCTTCCGCTCTGCACAGTCCGTTCAAGTTTTTACTTGAAAACTGGCTGTAACGAGAACTTCCATGTGACGAAAAGTTTCGGACTTTTCTCGACGTGTTACATCCAGGTTTAACTGTACTAGTTGCAAAGCCAGATTTCAAATTTTGTTCGTTAGGTTCCATGAAACCGTGGACAATGCTGCTTTTTAGGCTTTTTGTTATTGTACTTAGGTAATTTTTAAAAATTCAGGAGCACGTGAAGTGGTAGTGGTGGGGAGCTGAATGTGCACTTTCTAAATTAGTTTGTTGTAGGCTGTTTTATTTGAAAGGCGGTTGTGATGTAATGTTGATGAGGCTCAAAACAGAATGCTGGTTTTGAGAAGGAGTCTCAAACCAGGAGCAGAATTATAATTCGTCTCCAGTATTCTGCTCTGTCAGAGGGAGGCATAGAGTGACAGTTTCCAGTTTTTTTTTTTTTTGTGCAGTACAAATTTTTCATGTTTTGCAATAAGTACATATTGTCAAATGGTGAAACAAGTATAAAATGGGATATACAGGGCGGCTGAAGGAACTCGACGAAGTGCAGGCAGAGTCGTTATTTGAGGGAAACCGCTGATTTTGATAAGGAAGGGTGCAACTTTCCCTCTCGGAGGGAGCATCGCTCTAAATTCAATGTTCCCTTATGCTTTCTTATAGGGAGCATTGTGGATGCCAGTGAGTGTTTCTAAACACTACTCAAGCTGTCATCCTAGTGTGTCATGTTTACGCTCGGCTGAGCCCATTGCATTGTGCGGCAGTCTCTGCGTGCCGATTCTCCCGCATTCCAGGCCTTTGCGAATGCCGTCCCCATTTTCGTGGTTGCATACACAGTTAGTTCACTGGTATGCTGCGAGAGTAGCATCAGCATCTTACTACACCTGTTGCCCCCTCTGTATTTGCGTGGCATGGGCTTCTTGGACTGCCAACATCTTTGCTGCTGTGAGTGTGCCGATCTTTTAATGCCTAACCTTGCGTGACCTGTGTGATGTGCAGTCTCTTGTGTCGACAGGAAGGCGCTGCAGAATTCACCCACGTTGGGCGCCACCCTCTTCGCTGCGCGAGATACTGAGATGACAAGTCTTAACTCCCGTTGGGAGATGTCGTAGACATAAGCACCAAACCTAGAGGACAGTGGATAAACGGAGTGAACAGGATGCAATGCTGGCCAGAGACGTTACACATTGATTGGCCGAAGTGCCTTTGTTGGCGGGGAAATGGAGAAAGGATGGAGAATGAAATTGGGGAAAGGGGGAGATGCCTTCTTGGGATGCATCAGTGCACTTTTGAGGCCTAACCGTACCGCCCTTCTCCTTGTCTGAGCTGTTGCAGTACATGTGTTAGGCGGCAAAGCAGTGACATGCTGCCGTTTCCTCACCTGTTGTGCAGCCACCGTTCATCAGTGGGACGCGAGGCCAAGTGTCAACGGCTCCAAGGATGGGCCGACATCCCACTGGAATGGGAACAACAACAACAACAACAACAAGAAGCAGACCGACATCATGAGCTACTTCCACAGCAACGGCTCGCGGCAGTACGGCTATGCCGTGAATGGCTGGGGGCGTGAGACATCTGCGAGTGGAGGAGGCGGCGGCGGTGGCTACCACAATGGCTACGGCAGTGGCCGTGGAGGCAGCGGGGACGGCTTCTACAGGGACAAGCGGAAGTACTATGACGACTACGACAACTATGACGACGAGTATGACAAGGGCAAGGTGTGTAGCGGTCGTTCTGAACAGGGGCAGCTCCCCCCTCCCCCACCCCTGGTTTTTTTCCCCGTGTAAAATTGACCCAGTCAAGTTCCAGACTAAAGTTGTCTGTAGTTGATGTCTGCATGTTCGTTACTGCCCACTCTGCACAAACACGCTTCCTAGGTCCTGAGGGTCAGTAAGCGAGAACTTTGGATTATTGTTCGAGGGGTTTATGAGAAAGCGGAGGTCAAGTAGCGTTGCCCAGCTGAGATGCATGTTTAGGTTTCAGTCTTGGAGAACAGGAAAATGAAAAAATGGTAGCAGTTGGCAAAGGGGGTGAGAAATTTCACTTTAAATTGGGAAAGTTGGGCAGTACTCACAACACTCAGGAATTTCAGGAATTCGCTCATTCTTCCGATCTGCAATGGAGTGCCTCCAGGAATGTTGCGCGCTCAGATTGTAATCTGCACAAGGACTTTCTTTTTTGGTTCAGTCACGCATGGCAAGTGTTCCCACCTCCTTTTCTGCACTGATGGGATCTGGGGAAGAGCGACACATTTAATGCCAGAGCGGATAAGGGTCTCTTTCAGCAGAGAAATCATCTTGTCGAGAAAAGTGGGATTGGTCAGGTGGGTTGCGACGTCACAACCACATGACCTCGCGCGGGTAAATTCAAACACCCCTCAATGCCCACACAGAACAACCGTGATGACATCAGTACACAAATCCTCTTTGGTCTGTGGGGTCGTGACATCATTCCAGCACCATTACATAGTTCCTCTGAAAAAAGAAAAGAAAAGATGGGGTCGAGCTGGTACACTTACCGGTGCCACTTGGGTCGTGAGCCACCCGGGTGCGCTACCCCTCTACCTCACAGGAATGCTCATTCAACTTGGCTCAAGGGAGGCCTTGCGTGTGTTGCGGTAAATTAAAAAAAATTAAAAATTTATGAGATCACTGCAGGAATACGTAAACATTAACGCCTCCTCGCCCCTCTTTACTCAACTTCAAATTTGGCGCCACGCTTTAGCTCTGCCCACTTCCAGTATTTTCAAACTTGGTGCCACTTTTGCTATGGCCCCGCCCACTTTTTGGGCATTTCTGGCTCTAATTAACTAATTACCCCACATGCACCTCCTGATTTCCCCTGCGAGATTTTTTGATGCTCTAACGCAATTATTCTTTTTATTATAACTTCATTCGTTCGAACGTTATCGTGATGACAAGCTCGTGAGGACATGAAACCACAAACATAGCCATACAATGCTTACGCATTAATAAAATAAATGATATGTATAGAAAGAAGAAACAAAATTAAATGACGAACAGTGTCTG
Organism: Amblyomma americanum; assembly: GCF_052857255.1. Taxonomy (NCBI): domain Eukaryota; kingdom Metazoa; phylum Arthropoda; class Arachnida; order Ixodida; family Ixodidae; genus Amblyomma; species Amblyomma americanum. The sequence goes on from NC_135504.1 coordinate 40,492,667, forward strand.
TATTTGCGAAGTGGCGTGCAAAGAGGACCCCAGGCTGCTGAAGGGAGCTATTAACGCTATTGCGTCATACCCTTAAAGGGGGATACTGGTCGTAGACCTATTTTCCTTATTTTTAGTCCAATCTTAATGAAACTGTATCACCTTGCTCAATTTTTTATACTGATTTCAGATCTTAAATTACTTTTTTCATTAATTAGTTCATGAGAAAATTTTTGTCATTAATTAGCACCTCAATGTAAAAAAGACGGCTCAATAAAAAATAACTTTCAATACATCGCTATGTAGTCTTATCAGCAAGTAGTGCAATAATCAAAGCCGCTTTTTCATTTGACCCTCATCAGTAATTTTACAACGCTTGGAATAGCAACATTCAGAGTGTGAATATCGTGCATCAGTAAACTTTATCAAACTACAAATTTTCGACGCATGATTTAACAATTGTGCTTTGATTATTGCACACACTGTGCCTTCCAGCTTCCCTTATCAAACAATATGATGATATCGACAAACTAAGACAGCTAGGTGTCCAGAATTTTCATGCCGTTAAATTCTCTGCTCCTGGACAAATTCAGCTCTCTCGATGATCTGAATTTAATATTGTGGTCAAAAACTGATGCCCTAAATGAAAAAAAAAAAGGGTAGAGTTGGAGAATAATAGCTGTAGGTTCCAGAATTTTCATTTTTAGAAAAAAAGGTTTTTGAGTCATTTTTTTTTTGGTCCCAAAGACCAGGCGGAGCTTAAGTGTCCCCAGAGTTTGTGCATACGCCAGGCCAATTCTTTAACAGTATCGCGCGACCATTGACCAGCCATGTTATCAGTGCCTTACCACGACGCGTAGTGGCGAAACAAGTGCTTATTCTCACTTGTTTCGCCACTCTGCACAGTGGTAAATGAGGCACTTATATAACCCGGCTGGTCGATGGTCATGTGATACTGTTAAAGAATTGGCCGGGCGTACATGCCCGTCACGCCATTGTGCGAAGTGCAAGCAGTCTAGGCACCTGGTCATTTTATTAAGTATGCTCACTTGTGACCTGGCTTCTGCTCATGTTGCCGGAATATTTCTTTTTCTTTGAATTCTGCTTTTTGCAGCAAAAGCGGAAGAGTAATGGCTTTGGCCCTCACCCTGGTTCGCACTACCGCAACGGCCCCAACCCGTTCCAGGAGGCACAGAACTTCAGGAACCAGCAGCGAGGTGGTGGCGGCGGCGGCCACCGGTTCCACCAGCAGGTTGGTGTGCCACGCTTCTGTTTCATCACTGTCCCCTTTCCTAGGTTGATGGGATTGGCTCACATTTGAGTAACAGTACAGTAGTATTGCAGCTGAATCTGATAGGAATGGAATAATTTGCAAATAAGCAAATAAGATCATACCCACTGATTACGATACCGGTTGGAACAATATAAGCGATAAAACGATGCACAAAGCATCTTCAGCTTTACCATGCGTGCTGTGGTAAAATAAACTGCTTATGACAGTACTATCATACCACATTATCGGTTATAACTGTTAAATCTAGCTACTGAGAGTCAACCTTAGAAGAAACAAAAATGTGGAAATGCTACGACTGCACCAGCCAAATCATGTTCACAACGCAAAAGCACACGCATGTGGAGCAGCAAAAGCGAAAAGAGCACGTCACCACACATCTGAGGCACCGGGCGTGCCTAGGATGCTTGCATGTCGCGGCAACAGAGAGGAGGAGGGGTCATCCAAATAACCATACTCAAACCTGAATTCTGCGCTGCATGCTTGTTTGCTGGTTTATGGTTCATAGGGGTTTAACGTTCCAATGTGACTCAGGCTATGAGGGGCGCTGTAGTGAAGGGCTCTGGAAATTTTGACTGCCTGGGGTTCTTTAACGTGCACTGACATTGCACCGTACACGGGCCTCTAGAATTTCGCCTCCATCGAAATTCGACCGCTGCGGCCGGGATCGAACCCATGTCTTCCAGATCAGCAGCCGAGCACCATAACTACTAAGCCACCGCGCCTCTGCGTGCAACGGCGGGTGTAATAACAAATGTACAGCCCTGTCTCCAAAAACAGTCAGACTGCGTAGTTTCGGTTTTACCGAGCTTCGTGCCACCCCTTACGTGCCAGCTAACCGAGCCCGGCTGCGTGCCATTTCTGGCGTTGATTGGCACAACGTTAAGTCTTTCCTATCCCGTTAATTTTTAGTTCGCCGCTTCGACGTCTCTGAGTGGTTCTCTTCGGTTCGAGTGCTCCGATACTGCGCGCTTGTCACGTTCTGTCCACTGTTAGTGCAGTGAAGCCGCCTCACACGTGACGCTGCTGCCTGAGAAGGGTGTGAAGCAGTAGCGGTGGAGCGCCAGTACTACTGCACCGCACCGTAAAGGTTGCTGGGGAGTCCTTTACCACTTTGGTGCAGTTCTGCTTTGGCACTCCCGACCGTATGCACGCAGTAAAGCATTTATGTGAATGTGAAGAATTGTCATCGTCGCGCTGTTCTCATCTCAGTAGCCAGCGGCCATTGTTCACTCTGTCAGTAAATAAATTTACCTTAGGGCATGCGGTACTTGACACTTTTTTCGTGGTCATTCGATAATTCAAACTTTCGGATAATTTTAACATTTTTTCCGGTCCCTTGAACTTCGAATTACTGAATTTTTACAGGCACGAGAACAATTGAGCCACTGCAGGACTTTCCTGCCAGTAAAGCTGTAAAGTTTGTCATGTTTTTTTTTTGGCATAACTTGATTATAACAATTATCGATTATGACTGATATTTCAATGGCATTTCAATATTGTTCTAATTAGGTTTGATTGTATTGAAAGCTTATTTTGTTATATCAGCTGTTTCACAGACTGTTTCAGAAAGTAGTGTGCTCTAAAAGGTGAAAATATTTTCACGAACACACTGTGAGCTGTGGTAGATGCCAGGAATTGTGAAAACCATACTAATTATGTGAATAACTAACTAGATAACTAATTAACAGTTCATTGGAACAGCCTGCTTGTGAGGGCCAGTGGCGAGTTTATATCCGTAGGCATGACAATGGCATATCGGCTTTCAAAATGAAGAACGAGTTTTTCTCCAAAGCCATGCAGCGCAATCAAATGAGGTTTTATGTGTGCACCAAGCCTAAACAGAGTGTCTGCCATGACTGACAGCTTGTTACTGAAAACATTCTTCCTATTTTGTCCATCTTGTCTTAAGAAATATTTAAAAATACCCGCTGAATTGCCCAGTATAAATAGACAGCAAGGTATCTGCTTTGCAGTTTGCAGGAGTGCAGAGACACTTAATTTTTTTTAACTACAGTAGAATCTCGATACGAAAAGGGCTGATATGAATTCGTAAATTTCCCGGCTGGTGTGCATTGCCTACAGTGTGCTGAGTTTCGCATGTTGTGGACACACTGGCATGCCACTATGGACGATTTGAACGCATGAACCTTGACCGCAGCCTTGAGCAACCGCTGTCTGCACATCGCCGATGTCGTGATCAGCAGTAGTGCTGTACGCAGTGTGAGAAGCGTGCTGTGGCTGTGAGCCATACCATAAAAACCCACGTATAATGCGAGGTTTTTTTTCCAGATTATAGCATGTCATATTTCCACCTCTAATTATATCCGGATCCAAACAATTTTTGGCCAAAAGCCGCAATTCCAGTTTCGTTATTATCAAGCACCGTTACCGCCATGCTTCGAGCGAGAGGAGGCACTGTCTAGGAGTGGCATAGATTGGTAAGTTTCGATTTAAACGCCAGTTCACCACGCTGACCTGACCTCGCTACGCCCAGGACGATCGCATCTCCCATGGTATCGGGACCGCGAAAGCAGTCCTTGGCTCCTTTTGAAAGGAAAGTAATCATAGCTGCCGAAAGCTGCTCAAAGGTAGACGGGGCCTGCAGTTACTGTTGCCAGACACGGGCCTTTCCAGCCACGCTGTGCAGTTGGATGGCAGACGCTTGGGCTAGCATTCCCGAGGAGCTCACCGGTTGTAATTTCACGAAACGCACCAAGGCACTTCCGAAGCGTGCGTGCCAGTGTGCCCGCGAGTATGCTGGAACCGGTCTGGCACAAATCACAAATAATCGGAGGATGTTCAGCTTTTGTGACTTCCGGAACATCTTTGAGTTGGCTACCTTAATCGCATTATATGCGGATGCAAATATTTGTTCTGTTTTGCTGTCCGCAAATTACACCTCGTATTATGTGTGGGTTTTTAGGGTAAATAAATCCTGTCAGCCGTTAAGGATCTATGTGGATGCATTTGCCATGCTTCTGCATGCGAGTTTGTTTTGGATGATGCGAATTTTTCTGCAACCCCTTGAGATTCGTATCACCGAGATTCTGCTGTACCTTCGAAAAATGTTCTGAAGCTTCAAGCTTGACTAGACAGCATGTGCATTCGTTGCTTGGTACACTGTTGGGCCTTGTTAAAATGAAGTACAATTTTAGGCGAAGATGTGTTGGTTTTTGCCAGATACTAACTTAAAAGTAGGCACTTAAATTTGCATAAGCAAAATGCATGTGCACTCAAAGCTGGGTGCTCGAATGGTGAGAGGGCAAAGCTACAGGAAAGTGCTGACCTTGAACCTGAAGTGGAGGCTTGTGAACATCAAATTTTCGGTTGCGAAGAGCGTGTGGATAATAAAAAATATTTTAAATTATTATTTAATTAAATTATTACAGTAGCCTACGGTAATTCGGACTCCAAATTCGGACTTGTAGGATATTTCGGACCTCGATGAGGCACAGTCAGTCACCCCATCGCGGTCGGGTTCCAACGCGGGAACTCCGGATCAGTAGCCGAGCGCCCTAACCACTGAGCCACCTCAGCGGGTCTCATACGTTTGCCATTCGCCGTTTCGTCACTTGGATTTCTCTAACCGTGTTGACCGAGTCGCGCTCAGTCTTCACGAAGTTGCATCCTTTCGCCGTTTTGTGATCACGTCCGGCGGTTCCGCCGCCTTGAAAGAAAAGTGGCTTATCTTTGCGTGTGTTTAACGAGCGATGTGGTGCACACTCGGGTTGTGGACAACATGGCCCCGCCGTGTCCGTCAAAGAAGCGTGGGAAGTATTCCAACTAAATGCGGTGACCTTGCTGTCTAGTGTGTACAGTGAAAGCACAACCTTGGTGCAAATCGTCGCCAGCAAGAGAAATTTGCCGCATGGTAAAATCAGTGACATTTTTAAGCCGATTTCATCTCAATAAAGTGATTTTTTTGTACTTCGCGGATTTTTCGGACTGTTCGATTATTCTGGCCATTTTTCAAGTCCCTTTGAGTCCGAAAAGTCGGTCGGCAACTGTATTATAAAGCGGGAATGCCTGATCCAGATTTTCCTGCAAACCCGGTGACGTGATGGCCTATCGAAGCCACGAGATGGCGCCGCAAAGAGACGTCGGTGGTTGATATGCGAAGCGCCCCAGCCCTCAAAACTGCCAGCACAAAAACTGGCCCCTCTTGCGGCCCGCCAAACAGCGCGGCTGCAGAGGAGAAGACGTGCTTCACTGCAACACAGCAGGGGTTGCCAGTTTGAGTCATGTGTTTGACTAGACATTTAGCATAGACCATAGCTTTACCGCCTTCAGTGCGCTTGCGCAGGTTTCTGTTAGGGCACCGGATGGCGCCAGGTGCATGCCAGCTGCGGACATACCTGCTGCATCGGGACCATTCGCGTGTTTGTAGTGGTGGTGTGCGGTACGCGCTATACTAAAATTCTCTAATAGAGAGTTGTAGCATAGCGTGATCCACTTCTGCCGGGCGCCACTGTGTACGTGCTGATTGGTCCCGAAGCAGCAGGCGGGCATGCAGCTGACGGATTACGCTATGCTGCAACTCTATAATGTCACGTGCTCTCGGCGCTTCATCACTTCAGAGTCTGGCGGAGGCGCTGGCGCCTTGAAGCGCCCCTAGCTGCTGCGGCGCATGTCCCGCAACACGACCATTCAAGCTCCGTGCCTGCGATGGGTTGACTGTGCGCTACGCCGGCCTGCGCCATTTCTTTTGTGTTGTATGCCGTGGCTAAGCACCTCTGATTACTAACTACTTGTGTAGTTTGTCAAGTAAAGAAGGCATGCTCCTGCAAAAAAAATATTTTAGGTCCTTTTGTTCGAGCAATTCGAAAACCCGCTTAATTAGAACATTTTTCATGGTCCCAATGATTTCGAGTTAGTGGTTATATTGTAATTTGTATCAATGTTAGTTGTAACGAGGCACAACAGTAATAGCAAGTGCATAGGTGGCAGCACTGATGTGCATAGGTGGCAGCACTGATGTGCATAGGTGGCAGCACTGATGTGCATAAGTGGCAGCACTTGTGTAGCAGTAAGTGCCGGTTACAGGATGGTAGAGAGATGAGACGACAGAACACAGAACAGCTCCATGCATGTAGCGAAGTAAGGATTTTACTGCTTGCATTGGTGACATGGCAGACAGGTGCGTGGGTCAGGCTGTTGACACCTCGATGCAAATGGGATGCAGCCCGCAAATTGTTGCCTACTTTGCACACACGCAGTCCTGGTTGTGGTAATGTTCTATGCAGAGCCACAAAGAGTCATTCTTGAGCTCATTGTACTTTGAGTTTGAAATGTGTTCGTGGCCAGAAATATCTGAAGTTTTTAGCAGTTTTGGGTGCACAGTGTTCGATTAGTTTGTCAGATCGAATCGAAGATGTTTGATTTGTTGTTGAAACTTTGAACATTTTTCATTGCTATTGGAGGCCTTTCAGGGGAGCCTCTGGGATTTATTAAAGCTGCAATATTCTGGATGTTTTCTACCATGTGTTTTTTTTGGCTGTTTTGTATGTCTAGCGTAAGCAGTGAACGCATTAATGCTGACGCTAGGCTCCCTTCTCCTCTCCCTGCCACTTCCCCTCTGCCCAGTTTCAGAGGTTTCAAAAGGGCCCACCGCCGTTCTACGCGCGACACCACAACCGGCAGCACTCCGGCTACGGGCCGCCCCGTCGGAAGCACCATTACAGCCGCACCCGATAGTGACCAAGGTGTGGGAGGAACACATGTTACAGCAAGTGTGAGTGCGACGTACCGGAGAAGGGACTGCATCAGCCAAGCAGGCATGGTCAATCAGCGTTGAATGGAGTTGTTGCCAACACCGCTTCTCCAGACTGATGCCTTCACTCTTTGTGAGTGTGCGGAAGTGATGGAGTGTGTCTCTCTGCTGGGTCCGGGCGATACGAGGACCGCACGATGTGGCAGACTGGTCGTGCCATCTTTGCAGTGAACTGACACGTTGTCGTTGACCATCGGGGGGGAAAAAAGTGTCCATCATCCCCCAAGAACACTCCTCGACAGCAGTGTCTCATCGTCGTCGGCGTGAAATACAGTGGGTCCTCGTATGCTTGTGGCGGTGATTGTTCCGTCGTCGCTTTTGCGGCAGTGTGCTTTGCCATGTGCAGAGCGCCAAGAATGCATGTGCTCGACTGATAAAGGAGGAATCGAAATGACGCACTGCCCGCTTTCGCTGATCTGGAACGCGGCGTCTGGTGTGAAAGGTGTTCAGGTCGTGGCCTGCTTGCACCTCGAATGGTCCAGGTTACCGAGTCTTGCCCGCCTACAACGTCCTCGTCGATCCAGCCAGCGTTGACGTAAGAGGAGTTGCCATGGGACGCTGAAATGCCAGTGAAGGGCGTATCTCAGCTGCAAACTGTTTCATCTAGACTCCGTACCACAAATACAGCACTGAAAAAAAAAAAAAGACAGTTGCTACGCATCAGTGGCAGCAAAGGCCTATTCTGATTTCGTTTGCATTTTTTTTGTTATTACTGAAATGCATGCATGGACATTCTTTAGCTACGAATGCTCATGGCACTAGCGTGCACGTGCATTTATTGCTGTGAGGAAGGGGGGGGGGGGGGGGTTCTTATGTTGATTTCTGCCTGTTGGTGCAACAGAGACCTGTTCCTGTTCCTCTGTCACTATAGTGCTGTGTGAACAACGGCTACAGTGTTGTTGCTGGACTGTCCCACGAGCAAGTGTGATGTTCTCGGGTGAAAGTTTTTTTCTTTCCTTGCAAGGAGTGTGGTTTAAGGGAGAATGTATTAGGAACTCTTCGAGGAAGGTTGGCCCTTGGAGGGGATTGTGCGAAGGCTTTGTTTTTTTTTGTGTGTGTGCTTCCGAAGTGGATACATAAAGTTTGTAGGACCCATTTACATCGATGCACGTTTTTTTTTATATACATTCTCTCCAAAATTTGTTCTGTACACAACACCATTGTTTATAAGTGCGCGTTAAAATTTTAACCCGTAGCGTCCGCGCATCCCAGGTCACAACAATGCTTGCAACTGTTTCTCAGCATCCTTTGTGAAGCCGAAACCTAGACACTATAAAAAAAATGTGAAAGGTAAAATAAATCACACTTCAGTGCTGTGAAAAAACGAATCAACTGGCCAGTTTCACTTCGAAATCGTTGTTATTGCTGCTTGCTTAAATTAGCGTGGCACTTGAACCGGGCAACTTTCGTCGAAGTTGTGCTGTTTCGTTTTGCAGATACATGTGCCCGCCGACGCGGCTTTGCATGCATTTTTTTGCTTCGAGCTTTGCGCGGTGTAGGCCACGAGAGCAGAGTTCGCTCTGTCAGCCGTAGCGCCGGCATTTCTTGCGTAGTACGGGTCATCGCGCTATTTAAACCATGTGCTGACGCGAAGCTTCAATCAGCTGATGCAGGCCAGATAAAACGGGCACTTAAGTCAGGTGCGTACGGGGCGGCTGCGTACCGCCTTACACTCAACGTGCCGTGGACGCGACGATGCCTTACTGCACAGGTAAGGCGTGCATGTGCACTTTTGTTTTGAACCGCGGCGCGCGCGCGATGCGGTAAAGTAAAAAAAAAAACGACAGCGCTGGTGGTGAGTGCTACCTCTAGCGTGTCTAGTGGGGGCGACCCCCAACGTGCTCGAAAGTACGGCGTAGCTGTCGAAATTGTTATTCATCGGCCGGTCCTAAAGGTCGGCATTGCAGAGAAGCTTTAGAGTTAAAAACTCGAAGGGCTCATTCGCTTCGGCGGTAGATATAAAAACGTCCGTTCAGTACTCTCTCCACGGAGAGCTGCTTTGAAAACAACCTCACGCACCACAAGCCGACGTGCCGCAGCACCGCTGGTCGCTTCCGCGGGGAACTACGTTTTGTTTATAAAACTGCGCTCGCAGCATAGACATGCAGAATTTGTCTGGAATTTGCCATTTCGCGCCTGAAAAGTTGTCAATAAAAAGTTTTTGCTGCCTGCATGTCGTTCAGCGCACGCTGAAGGCACGTTTTGGCGGGCTGTTGCGCGGATGAATACATAGTCCGGCCGAAATGCAAGTAATAAGCAGACGGTAGCCATTTTGGTTGTGGACAAAGATATTGGCAATCTTTTTTGGGATTAAATTCTCTTTAAGTGCTCACTCTGCAGTTAATTCTCATCACGCGTTACTATGCTCCAGCAACTTTCTTATGTGTATTCGTAGCCATGGCTGATAGAAGGAAACTCCAAGGTAAGAAAAAACGTCTGTCAAAATCTCGATGCTTGTTGCCTGCTAGACCTGTCTGCTGCTTGAACGGGTATCGTACACCGCTTGCAGCGGGGGGACCGCGCGTTAAGCCTAAGATGCCCTCGGACGAAAATCGGCGGATATGCGGCGAAAATCCACGCCCGGGATCCGCTGATCCGCCGCGGCAGGGAAGGGGCAGGCCGTTCCCAGCCGTCCCAGACAGCTGCGCAGTGCCGCGACGCGTCGGGAGTGCCCTCCGCTAAGCCCGCTCGTCGGACTGCACGGTGCCCCCCCATCAGCGATCCCCTGGACGACGTTTACGGTGCAATTTGACAGTTTTTTAGCGGCGCCGATACGCGAGCTCGGACGTGCGCTAGGCGTCGTGTCGTCTGAGCGACCCTTAAGTTTCGTTTGCGGCTGCACCCATCCCCTGTGAAGTGCTCGGGATCGAGCTTGTGCTTGTAGTAGGGCTTCGGGCTGGCCGGGGGTTCGCCCGACGGAGCACGCTTAGCGCTCGCCCCAAACGGGACGGTGTGTGGCTCGTCAGAGCGGGGGTGCGCTCCAGTTTTTGAACCCTGACCGCGGCTCCTTCGCCCGTCCGGGGAGACTCGCCAAGCTAGAGGCAGAGGACACGCTCGTCGAGGCTTTTCCAGCGCTAACATGCAGACCCGTGAGAGATGAATCCCCTTTTGCAGTTGTTTTTACCGTCGTATCTACTGCTGTCTGTGTGTGAGCCCAGGTGATGGTGGAAGGGGAGGGAGTGATGTGAAAAGTCGTTTTCCGCATCTGTTACTGGACTCGCGGAGCAAACTAGTGTTGTTTCGAGCTTTGGACCGAGCAACGAAGGGGCCTGTGTGTCGTGCAGAGCCAGTTTAGGGTCTGTAAAGCCTGTTTTTGGCAGTAGCATAAGCCTAACTCTCGGGAGCTACTGTCCCGCTTTCGGGTACGTAGCCTCGACTGCCGAGTCGCGTGCTTTTGGCCCAAGCAGTCGCCCGTGTTCACGGAGCGTGCTACGCTCGTAAACTTAAGGCTCCCCCCTTGCTACGTCCCTGTCCGCTGTCGCGGTTGTCGAGATTTTGCGCCGGTGAGCATAGCTTGCACTAGTGCACAATGCGTGGCACAATGCGGTGTGGCATTGTCGAAACGTCCTTTCAGGGCGAGCCTTGTTTTCGGGTTTTTTTCCGTTCGCTTCGAAGGTAGCAATCTTGTACGCACGCGGTCGCAGAACTGTCTCGACCTCGCGTTGGTCCAACTCCGAAGCACACCTGCTCACAAACTTGTGGTTTCGCAAGTTTTCCAGCTGACTTTGAGAGAGCGGAGTAGGCTCCTTGGGTTCATTGCCGTTCTGTGGTGCTCGCTACTCGGGATTTTTCTGCAAAGCTGTCGCAGTTTGAGATGGAGGGATCTTTGTAGCAAACACTCGTGCCCCTTTTTGATGTGCCTCTGTTCAGTGTGGTGTTGAATGCATGCTGGCATTGTTTGCCTCGAAACTTTTTCTGTTGACTTTTGGGTGTGATCATACCTAGTAGGCAGTTTCTTTTCTTGTGGTTCTTATGGGCAAGTCTACTCTTGCATGATTTATCAGAGGTTAACACGTATCGTCAAAGTTTAACCTTGGCTTGTTTCTTTTCTGGTTATGAACGAGAATGATAGTTAAAATCATCGTTAATTGTTTGCAGTTCTCCATAAAGCATTAGCATGCAGTGAAGTTATTTATATTGCCTTGGCTGTACTGAGCTTGTTTACGAACACTTAAGGCTGTGACGTCGGTCATTGTGTTATGAAACAGAGTAACTCTTATGAAACCATGTTTGCTAGCTCCGTCGATTCAGTTGAACAAATGCAGTGATGCTGCGGTAACAGTTATCAGTGCGTAATGCATGCTGAGCAGCATGTTGTTTTGTTAATATTATGAGGATGCATTTCTGTGTTGTGTAGTCAACTGAAATATGCTTTCAGGCTTTATTTAATGTTATGTCTATGGTAGTAATGTGACTTGATGAGCCTTAGCATGACTTCCAACTGAATTCACCTGATGACAGTCTGAGAACAATTTTGCTGCAATGCCACAAAGCACTTTTTACCTGTAGGCACTTACTTTGACCGCATTTAGTACAGCGTAACAAATGTGTGGGTCCGTAATAAACTAAAGTGCCGAGTCCACATCATTCCCACATGCCCTGGACAATAGCGAGAAGTTAGGCAACACCTGCAATACTGCGTGCAAGCGGCAAAGGCTGTCCTTTGTGTTGTAGATGCGGAATGTGTGAAGATTCATATGTGAGAATTTCACTACTTGCTGTGTCTGGCAAATAAATCTAGCTTCAAAATTTGCACTCACCCAACTGTGTAACTTGATTTTGCGCTGGTGAAACCGATATTAGTGTTCTGTCAGATTTTCCTGTGGTTGAATGGGAGCAAGGAACCTTATGTGGAATAGTCATTTGTATTCCTTGCTTTCTACCGAGAGCCATTTTACATTTAAAAACTGAGTAGCTTTGTTCAAAAATGGAGGGCATGCACAGAACAGAATGGCAATGGGACCACTTTCATAACTTGGTTTTACTGTGTATTGCTTACAAGGAGAAATTTTAATACAATTTATTTTTGTGTGTGTGTTTCCATCAATTTGTCACTTTGGTATTGCATTTGACGACGGTGAAGCTTTGCTGCACAGCAACGGTAGTTTCTGGTTGCATGTTGTATTGTTAAGCAGCTAATAGAGGATGCCACTTTTAAATTCACGTTGTGTAGCCTCAACATCCATTATTCACTGGAATTGGGTTGCATTACTTTGATTTTTATTTATAAGATAAGAGCACGGACTTTGCAAATAAGAGCATGGACTTTGCAAGCCAGTAGCGAAACTTTTACTGCAAAGTGCTGTCTGTTGTAGCACATCTGATGCTCTTGAAATGTCAGCAGTTTCAGTAAGAAAGTAAAACATTGGTGGTTAAGGGAAACACACAAGCATTTGACCAGAGCGCGGCTTATGCTGATCTCGAATGCTGAAGAAATCGCATAACAGAGAAAAAGTGTCCACGCGTTCCAGGTTGTTTTGTGGTGCAATGAAGCTTTAGGGTCAGTAAGGGCAAAAAAGTTCGGGCACCTTCCACTATGTTAGCTTGCGGCAGGAACTCCCTGTTTCTTTGTTATAGCCACGGTTTCGTTGTATTCATTGTTTTGTCATGTTCAGAATTCCATTACACTCCAAAGGCATGGGTTAAATCCCGGCTGCGGCGGGCGCATTTCGATGGAGGCGAAGTGCTAGAGGCCCGTGTACTGTTCAATGTCAGTGCACGTTACAGAACCCCAGGTGGGCGAAATTTCCGGAGCCCTTCGCTACGGCGTCCCTCGTAGCCCGAGTCGCTTTGGGACGTTAAACACCCGCAAGCCAAACCATTACTCTGCATTTTACGAGGGCGATTCCTTACATGACCTGATCTCGGAGTCCACTTTCGTCTTACTGTTCGCTACCTTTTCAAAGTTTCCGATAGGCTCGGTGGTGACCTTTCCTCTAATCCATGTAGCGGGGCCTCATTATCTGTGTGGTAACTATGTTTGGTCATGTTGCGCCAGTTTTCGGCCAGACGATATCAGAAGCTGCACAGATTGGAAGTGTAGGAGAGTGGGCCAGCTTTTTAATCCCTTCCTGCTATTCATGTAGTGCAGCTCCAGGATCTTGGCTATAACTTTGTTGGACAGTGTTTTCCGACTAAACAGTTACAAAACTTGGAGACTTCAGTCCTAGAAAGCAGTGCTGCAGCTGTTGTCGGGAGGCGCCACAAGCAGCTGCGCATTTGCCAGCTGTGGGTGGTCATTGCACGCACGGGCATGTGTGTTGCCGTGGTTTGACTCAAAACATGATGCCACTGTGTCGTTATATATTACCATTTTTTATTTGCGCTGGCATCCGTGTTCTGGCTGCTTGCGTCAGTTAGTGCTGCTGTGGCAAAACCCGCGGAGTTTGAGCGATGTGTCATCGTCCTCTTCCTTTGCCCCCCTCTGAACAGGAGAAATAGAACGGTGTTTAAAGAAAGTAACCGAAGGCGTGGAGCAGTTCGAGGACATTTGGCAAAAGGTAAACGGGCGGCTCTATTTTTTTTTGTTATCATAGCCTTGTAGACTCATTGGTCTTTTTTTTTCTTGTCTAGTTTTCTTATTATTCCCTCAGATTTCCTGTCAACTTGTATGTTGTTTTGGTGATCGCTTTTATGTGTGTTGTTCTCTAGATAATGTGTGTTCTGTGTCCTGCGGGCTTTGACCATTGACAAAAAAATGACAGCACATTCTTGGCTTAATGATTGGAGGTGATTGTCTCTTAAAGAAGTATAGACACCTAATTTTGGTGGCATGTTTTTTCTCTACCGTGATGCGTGACGCACTACTATGCATCAGTCACCATGTGGCGTTCGCCTACGACCGCTAAATAATTTATAAGCGTATTTTTCTGTCACGCTGTTTCGATTTCAACAACCCAAAGGTGGCTGTGACGTCAAGGTATGATTATATGTCACATGAGGCATGGAAAAACTGCGATAAATTTCTGATTCGTCGTTTTAATTCACCACAGTGCTGAAGCCAGCCTTCCTCGAGAGCTGGATTGACAACGAATGTAGAAGCGGCGATTATATTGCAGTTTTTTCGTGCCTCATGTGACTTATAACCTCTCTGACGTCACAGTCATCGTTTGGCTGTTGAAACCAAAACAGCACGAGGAATAAATTCGATTATGAATTATTTAGCGCTCTTGGGAGAATACCACATGGTAATCCGTGTATAATAATGCCTTACGCATCATTATGAAGAAGAAAACGCGCGCGCAAAAGTTAGGTGTCTATACTACTTTAATGGTTGCATGTGGGGAACGGCATTCCATTTAAATGTGAGGATAATGGCTGGTCGTACTTGCTCTTTCTCAGAGTTTGAACAGCTGTGCTTTAAGTCCTGTATTTCCTTCGGGCTGATCAGCTCGTGGCACTAGATGTGTCATTAGTGAGGAATGTCACCATATAGTGAAAAGTGATTTTACAGAGGAAAGTGAAAAGATACTTTCTGTTGGTCCTGTTGTGGTGTCACGGGTTATTTTAGTGCGATAACCTATCCTGTGTGATTGTGGGGGGCAGTTTTTGTCACATTTTGCTGACTCTGGGTTGCATTTTTCTATTTGGTGCTCATAGGTCTACAATGCAACCAACACGAACCAAAAGGAAAAGTACGAGGCGGATCTTAAGAAAGAGATTAAAAAGCTCCAGGTAGGGACACCTTCTTGTTGAGATTGGTGTCATGCTTTTTGCTCATTATTGTTTGCTCAGAAATGCTGCCTACCTTCTAGAAAGAGCTGTCAGCGAATTGATTTAATGTGATGAAGAAACGCGGTAGTAAAAGCTGTCTTTCTTTACCGTTGCTATGAACTTGAGAAGTAGCAAGTATAGTTTTAATATTTTTTTGTCAGGCAAGCTGACAAGTTCAGCAGACATTGATAAGGTCTTGAACTTAGCTGAAAAGTTGTTCGTTGAATGCAGATGACATGCATTCTTTCATATTCCGCTGTATGCCAAAGGCAGAGCTGTACTTCTCTGTGTAAAGAAAATTGCTTGAAGGTAGTTGTTTTACTAGTAGCGGTCGAGTACACCACCATATCCAGCTGTGTATTTTGGTGCTTCAATGCTTAGAGACAGAAAAAAAAAAAAATACCGAGTGAAGTGAAGCTCAGCTTATGAAAGGAGTGACTGACTCCTCCATAGTTTTCTGCATTGGCTGTGTTGACATTGCAGTTCGTTGCACCTGGTGCGTTAGCTTGCACATGCAGCGGCTGAAAATCTGCATTTGCTACTTTTTTTTAGCTTGCTGACGGCGTTGTTCAGTTTTGATTATTTTAGTTAATAGATCACGATCTTCATTCTTCAAAGACCCTAGGTACTGATAAAAATCTCGGAATTCGTAACTCGTTTGCTAGACTGGGTTTTATTAGTGCTCTTTTTATGTCAATTCTGTTAGGCCTGAGAATAATTTAGTTATTGATGAAAAGTAAAAATGCAGACGCAGTTTTTATTCTGTGATGAATGGAGAGGTGTTAAAGCTGGGGCATTTTCCAATTATAGGTTTTTTGAGTACTCTGGCTGCTATCGGGAGTGGGGGGGGGGGCTGTTAAAGTGGTGCTCATTGTTTACACTAAATTGTTTATTCTACTCAGAATCGCTTCAAGTGGTACATGCTGGTCATACTAAATTATTTATTTTATATTCAGAATCCTCCAAGGGCTGACATTGGTGAGCGAGGCCTGTAGATTACTCAACTGATTAAGCTACTGTTGGAAGGAGAAAGCAGTGTGAAACACCAGGAAATCTTGTGTACAGTTGAGCCTGTACAACGCATTACATGTCATTTTCAGCAGTTGTGTTTTGTACCTTCCTTTTACTTGGGAGGGGGGGGCAGGGATCAGCATTTTTATTCCTCCTAACATAGCCTGTTTCAGCAACCAGTGAGTTTTAAATTCAGGCTTGTTTGACAAGTAGCAAGAAGGTGGCTTCAGTTATGTTCAGTTTGCGTTTAGCTGCTGACGTCTAGGATTGCCAGCTGGTGATGAACATAGTCCAGATGTGCCGTCACCTTTGAGAAACGCATGATTATATTTGAGGAGGGAGTCAAAACAAGATTGCCGCATTTTAGATTAAATTTGAGGGCGCGACATAACATGGAGAGGGTGTCGAGCATGAAAAAGCAGTGTCTTTTTTTCTTTAAGCACGCTGTTATAAATTGTGTTTTGTGGTAAATCACTGTTCTGCCTACCCTTGCTTATTTGCATGAAGTGTGCGTTGTGAAGGTATTCTGTAACTTTCTCTGTGTTGCTGCATTACTTTTTGGTTTCTGTATTGCATGGTCGACACCTGTCGTGCTGTATTTTTGTGAACCTGAGCTGCAGAACATTGTAAGCATCTACAGAGGAGAAGGGCTCGATTGCTGTACTATTTTGTTACGGCGCTGGGTCTTGTAAGCTTATGCCACCTGCCTAGACTGTTGTCAAACAGCTGACAGATTGCAGTTCATATTCTTTGTGCCCTGTCGATATATTGAACACCGGCCAGGCTCTAAGCTGTATATAAGCGTCAAGCACTGTGGTTTGCTTGGAGGCAGTCAGTGGATGCAACATAATGAGAACAGCCTTTTTTGGTGCTGAGATTGGAAGGAGTTACAAAATGAGCTCGTGTTTGGGACTTGCGGCTGAGCAGTGTCTGTCACATCTTAGGCGTGGCTTGACCGCTTTTGCGCCATTCCAAATTGTGAAGTGTATAGTGTGGATGTTTGGGCAGCCAATCAGGGCAGGGCCACAGCTTTCTTGCAAGTTCTGGTGGTCTAGCGGTCCGGTTTGAATGTCCACCTTGAAGGTTCCATGGGGCCAGAGGGAGTAACTGCTCTAGGCCATATCTGTGTGCTCATGTTGGGTCCCAGCGTGACACTCCCATTTATGTGGAGTTGTGCCGAGGGCACTGACCTTGTGTGCTGTCCTCGTCTTGCCTGACCTGTGCAGAGGTTACGAGACCAGATTAAAACATGGATGGCATCCAGCGAGATCAAGGACAAGAGGATCCTTATGGACAACCGGAAGTTAATAGAGACGGTGAGCGTCGGGGGGGGGAACCTTTTGTTTCCAAGTTTCTCTCACGTTCGAGGACATGCAGTCTCGTGATGTCTTGTACCGCTTTGAGTGACGTCTCGTATCTGCTTGTGTGTGTGTTCTTTCCACCTTCCTTGTTTTTTTTTTGCACCGTTTTTCATGCAGAGAGTCAAGTCACCAGCTTATCCAGCAACGTACATTAATGCAGTCTCGCACCTCTGTCACA
Source organism: Amblyomma americanum (assembly GCF_052857255.1). Classification (NCBI taxonomy): domain Eukaryota; kingdom Metazoa; phylum Arthropoda; class Arachnida; order Ixodida; family Ixodidae; genus Amblyomma; species Amblyomma americanum. The sequence goes on from NC_135504.1 coordinate 40,509,973, forward strand.
TGGGAAGATTGAATGCCATTCGAATTGCATGAAATTAGCATGTAATGTCGTTCATTAGCATGGGATGTCATTGACTGCTACATGGGACTGTTTCATGTAAATAGGTTTGACTGAAATTCACTGTTAAATGTTTTTGGTAGATTCATTCGCATTTCATTTTGAACAATCTGCTTGCTCTCTGCCGTGGATCAGCAATAGAAACTGTAATCTGTATGCATTTGAAGAAGAGTAATTGCAAAAAATTTTTATATTGAAGTCACAATTATGAAATCTTCAGGGAACATGCATTTTTGCATGCTGATTCCAAATATATAATTAATCTTACGTGAAACAAGCTCTTGTGCGCTTAGGTAATATTTTAGGTAGCTTTTTGCGGAGGGCTCTTTCAAGAAATTTTTGCTGCAGAGAACCTGCTGGAATGCGTGTCATTAGTTTCACTTGACATCAGGGAATGCAGTAAGGGTAAAATTATCATCCTGCCTACCATAGGGCTTGAGTGCTTCTTTAGAAGCTGGAAGGTAAATTTGTATTTACATTTCTGAAGTGTCAACTTCAAACCCCTTCAAGCAAGCTTTAGCAAAGATAGCTTTGGTAATGCAAGCTGTATGTGAAGAGGTCTGACTCAATCTCGTTTGCACGCTGGTGCCACCATATGATTAGCTGTATTTGGTTCTCTTGCCCTTGGCCGCACAAAATTTCTGCAGCCCATCTGTTCTGCTGCCATGTTGCTTTATTTAAATTTATTTGACGCTTGCCTGACTTCACTTCAAACGACACCAAGTCTTCCATTGTGGCTGGGGTGTATGATATCATTAATAATGTTTCGGGGATAATTTTGATGTTGGACAGGCAAACCTTGGTCGGATTTCCGTCAGCTTGTGTGGTTATGCCGTTTTGTTGCAGTAGATAAGCTAATTAGCAAGTTTGTGGACCAGAAAATGCGGCCGCTTTTCTTTTCTCGTATTCCGCTTTCACAAACATCAGCAGTCTGCAGAATTTTTTTCTTTAAGTGCGAAGTATAAGAGCAGTTCACATGCTGTTCAGCTGAAAACTACATTGTGAAAGTTCCGAGACTAGTGACGCCAGCCGCAAGTGCAGTGGCTAGTATAAGAACTTTGTGGGCGTGGTTGCTGTGGTTGTGTATATATCTGTATGCTAGCAGAACAGAGTACACCTGTATTGCATTGTTGAACATTACTGTGTGTTAATGCAAGGTAAGAACCACTTTTTTTAATCATAGCTCTCTTGAGGGTGAAGCTTGCTGTGGTTGTGTATATATCTGTGTGCTAGCAGAACAGAGTACACCTGTATTGGATTGTTGAACATTATTGTGTGTTAATGCAAGGTAAGAACCACTTTTTTTAATCATAGCTCTCTTTAGGGTGAAGCTTTATCATGTTTCCGTTCTCACGTACAACATGCTTTCTGTATCGTAATTTTTCTTCCCGTGTACCTTCGTTTCGGTTCAAACAGGTAAACAGTGTCTAGTACGTTGCAAGAAGGCTCAAGATAACGTGAATCATAAAAAAATAAAGTGCAATACAGTAGCTGTTCACTTGCTGTCTTTCAATCTTGGCAGGCTGTTGCAAGAGCTGGAGTGAATTAAACTAAGAGGGTGCAGTTGTATTGCAGTTCTTGCTTGCCTTCCGTGACCTCAACTGTACTGTGCCGTCGTAGCCACTGTTTTACTGTTGAAATCGGTAGTTTGTGCGAGAAGGAATTCGGTTGTAAATTATTTAGCGGGTGCAGGCGAATTTGTCACCATTTCGGTGAAAGGACGTGCAACTAAAAATTGGTGTCCCTACCCCTCGGTTGAGGTGAGGTGACGTCGTGCTGCGTTGCATTGCAATGGTGACCCCTGTGCTGTGGGGTGCAGCAAATGGAGCGGTTCAAGGTGGTGGAGCGGGAAACCAAGACCAAGGCGTATTCGAAGGAGGGCCTGGGTGGCGCCCAGAAAGTGGACCCCGCACAGAAGGAGAAGGAGGACATCACCGTGTGGCTGGCCAACTCCATCGCGGCGCTCAATATCCACGTCGACCAGTTCGAGAGTGAGCTCGAGTCTCTCACCATTGGGGTCAAGAAGAAGAAGAACGACAACCAGGTGTGTAGGAAGCGCGGTTTGTAGGGAGGTTGTGGTGCAGTGAAAGGCTGGAAACTAAAATTGAGGACGGCGCAGCGAGCTATGGAAAGGAAAATGATTCGTGGAACATTAACAGGCATGAAGAGGGCAGAGTGGGTCAGGGAACAAGCTCAGGTTAATGTCATCTTAGTTAAAATCAAGAAGATGTTGGTATGGGCAGGACATGTAATCCGAAGGCAAGGTAACCGGTATTCCTTAAGGGTGACAGAGTGGATTCCAAGAGAAGGCAAGCGTAGCAGAGGGAGGCAGAAAGTTAGGTGGGCAGATGAGATTAGGAAGTTTGCGGGGATAAGGCGGCTACAGCTAGCACAGGACGGGGTTAATTGGAGAGATATGGGAGAGGAGGCCATTGTCTCGCAGTAGACATTATCGGGGGTGATGAGGATGATGTGTTGTAATGAGCTTTCTTTGTTTTTTTAAACTTAGCTCTTTCAGATGCGTGCACATTTTTTTTCCTGGATTTTGCTAGCACAGTAATTTTTTGGCAAGGTGGCCGTAGCAAATTCTTTTTGCATCAGATGCATATAACAGGGTTAATAAGAAGGAAAAAAATTGATTTCATTATTTGCACAACTTTGTAATTGTTTGCTTTTCGTCTCTATTGAAATGTGGCTGCTCATGACCAGATGTGTGGCGTCGCGCCCAGCTGCAGAATCGCATAGCTGCAATTCTGTCACAGTGGCTATGACTGCTTGTTAATCTGAACGTCCGTGCCGCAGGTTTTGCACCCACATGCTGTTTGACCTAACCTCATGATAAGAAGTGAGTGATAAGCATATGCGGAACTCAATGCTACAAGCACACCCAGTGTGATAGCTTGTCATTGTGGTGATAATGGCCTTGTGTGCCACTGCGACATTGTAAACAAAGTGGCAGTCTAACGTGCAGTCGATGTGGTCTTGCATTGACAGGCAACATTGTGTGGTGCCATCTGACGTTGGCTGCGAGTACCGTGCATGCTCTGTAGTGGAGCTTTGCTCTTAATTTTGTGTACCCACGTGTGGTCGGCCTTAACACAAAGCTGTTTTACACAAGCTGTAATGTTTTTTTGAAAACGTGTGGTCCTTTATTGGAATGGGTGTTTCTAACCGTGTGTTTGGCGCGTGACACCTTTAATCGCTTGTGCGCCATAAAACCCAACACAACGTAATAATGCCTGGATGGAACGAACCTGTGTGTAACGAGTTCCTGGATTTTCTGAAATACTTCGATTTCCAAATGCCACCCCAATCGAAGCCCATTTAATAGTCTCCATGTTATGAATGCATTGCGTTGGTTGACCTTAATCATTTATTATATTGAGCTGTGTCCTGTGATGTTTTACTAAAAATTAAGTGTTCAGTTATCTTGTACAGTCAAGCCCACATATAAGGGCCCCACTTAAGACGAACTTTCGCTTATAAGGAACGAGACCTGCGCAACCGTCAAAAATGTACATTATTTCAATGGCACAAAATCACGTATAACGAGCGTCATTAAGCCCTGCTGATCGGTTACAGCGAACGGACGGCGTAAACCCGGCGCCACGATGCGAGATAACCTGCCTCCGACCCCTTTGTGCGCCTGGCGCGAGGTATGTTTTCCCGAGCCTCATCGCAGGCGAACTGCCCGCCCTGTTTCGTGCCGCTCTCAAGCGAGGTACCCTTTCCCCGCCGACGCGCCTTCCAAGATCGCCCTCCCGCCCCTTCTTGCAACTCCGCTCTCCTTTCCTCACTATCTTGCAAATCCATGCGTGGCCTCCGCAGTCTTCCGCGCCGCCGTAGGCGCTGATCTCGGAGGCCACGCTCCATGAATTGAGCCGTCCGTGGGAGCCAAGAGGTGGCTGCACTGACGCTCGCGGATGCCCCTCATTGGCCTCTCCGCTGGCGCTGTGCGTCTGTATATCTTTAGCTTGATTGCTGCTTGTGCACGTTGCACGTCTACCCTGTCGCGCGCTTTTGTCACTCTTGTTGCGGTGCGGACGTTTGGTGTGCTTCGTTCAAATCTCGGGCCATGGTTGTAATTCGGGATGGCGGACGGGAACACCGTGCCATTTCTATTGTATTCAGCGGTAGAGATGATAAAAGCGACCTGGGCGGAGGTGGTGGCCACTTGCATGTGGAACTGTTTCCGCAAGGCCGGCTTCGTTGACACAGTGTCTAATGCTTCAGAAGATGACCAGCCCGGCAGCGATTTGTGGCAGCGCGTCGTCGACTCCGACATGGGGGGTCACGGTTGGAATGATTTTATTTCTGTTGGTGACGACGCCGACACCGCGGAACCGTGCACTTACGAGGGCATCGTTTCCGAAGTCCGGGACGAGAGTGACGCGGAGGAATCAGATGAGGATGAAACTTCGGAGCCAGTACCCATAAGCGCGCCTGTAGCAGTGGGCTACATAGAGAGCCTCAGACAACTTGTCTATGCCAAGGGCCTCGGCGAAGAGCACGCTTCTGCTTTAAGTGCTCTTCGAAGAGGTATGCATATTTCCACTGGTTGTGGCTGAGGAGTCTGCAAAGTTATTTGGACTGCTGAAAACACACCTGAACAAAACTCGCAATTGGATAAAATGTCGAGCTCATTGTGGCTTTTACCCATTGAGTTGCGGTTGTATTTGATGGCTTAGTACTATGGTGAACAAAAGTAAGAAATCCTTACTTGTGCGACATGGTTTGCAGTGCGTGCGGGAGGTATTTTCTTTTTTTTTACTTTTGCTCACTATGGTACGTCCATTCAAATGAGCGTTAATAGTTTTCCACTGTTGTTTATTCAGTTCACGCTTGCGAAACCTGCTGACATTAATCTCTGGGAGGCAAAAAAAAAAAATTGGCCTGTTGAATGCAGCGGAAGTGCAGCAGCTGTTTGTACGCCGTTTAAGCTGTGTTATTGCAAGAAATTCAGTTGGCAGTATTATGCATTGCAGTCATCGTAAGAGGCACACCATGGTTACTCGCAGGACCGTGTAGACGAGCTCAAGTCGTTGCTCGCGCGGCACCGGTACCACATCCTGCAGTTGGAGACGCTAATGCGGATGCTCGACAACGGCACGGTCGAGGTTTGCAAGATCAAGAAGATCAAGGAGGACGTCGAGTACTACATCGAGTCCTGCCAGGAGCCGGACTTTGAGGAGAACGAGTTCCTGTACGACGACCTCGACCTGCGGGACATGGCGGACTTCCTCACCAAGTCCACCACGGGCCTGGAGCACCCGACAGACAACTGCATCATGGACGCTGCGTCCAACGCCAACGACGAAGCGCCCGGCACCGATAACACGCCGGCCTCCACCAACTCGAGCTCACCGGTGCCCAGCCCCGGGCTCACCAATCATTCCAGGTCCAGTGAGGTACGACTTCATTCTCTGGAAAAGTTGCGTTGTGCCTCACCAGGTGTGCCAAGTGCGGGCGAGTTCACGGGGCTTCTTGCCTCGGTGTTGTTTGATTGTGCACCAAATCTCACGCCCAGTATGTGGTTTCGGTTTCTTCAGGAGAGGTGGCTGTTTTCATTTCACTGTGCATGATTCTGTGTAGTGTTAGTGCAAGGGGATGCTCCGTTAGCCGCAGTGTAGTGCACTTATAACGATACCAGATATAGTGATATATTGCTTATAACGATTAAATACTTTGGATTTATCAGTCCCATTGCCCCTGTGTAAAAATTAAATGGAAATGATAAAATTATCGGCAAAATAACCGATACAGCGATAGATTTCTGGCCACCCGGGAAGTGTTTACCACCAAACTTTGTTTGAAAGTTTGATAAAAAATAAGATACTTTAAAGCAAAATCCCCCACAGGGGCATCTGCTACATGCAGATGTTGGTGAGTTGCAACACCACGGGTTTCTAAGCGTCTGCAGGGGCATCCCCACAGGGGGATGATCGTAAGCAGTGCGTCACCACGGTCCCGAGCACTCGCGCTTAGCCGTGCGTGGCTCAGCCATGTTCGGGGAAAAAGGGGATCCTGGTGGTTGAGCTGATGCTGAGCGCTTGGACCTTTACAAGGCCCCTCGGCAGAGGCAACCAACCACTTTGGCCCCAGCTTCCTGTAGACGGCACCTCCGGCCTGACCCGTCCGGGGGAAACCGGCAGTCGCCTTTTCCTATCCTCTCCTCTGTCTTTCACTTTTCCTATCTCTCACAACTCTCCTATCTCCTCCTCCCATCTTGGATTTTCCTTTTTTCCTGGCGGTGAGGGTTAACCTTGTGTGACCAACTACCCTGAGTTGCGTCATATTTGGTTATAGTTGAGGTGTACAGCTAGCGTAGGCAGGACTTGCTTGCAAGTTCCTGCCCCGTCAACTCTTTGGGCTCCATTCATGGCTCCCTGCTCCTACAGAACGATCGCCCTCAAAAAAGAGCTGCGGACCGATGTAACAACAGAATTCCTGCAAAAAACAAAAGTTTTCCCTAGGTATCATGTCATACATAGTGAAGATGCAGAGCAACCAGCTAGAAAAATGTCGTCGTTCATAGCTTCTAAATCTCTTAATGATGCCCTGGGCCTTGGATACAAGGTGACGAGGCTAGCCAGTGGCGACCTACTCCTCTAAATGAGGGACAAAGTGCAGTGCTCCAAACACCCAATCATAGTGTCCTTTGGAGACACCCCTGTATCTGTAACGACTCGCTGATCACTAAACACAGTGAAAGGTGTAATATCCGAACACTGTTTTTTGAATCCTTCTGAAGGAGAGATATTGGAGGGTCTAAAAGACCAGAATGTCATCGATCTCCATCTCATCAAAATCCGAAAAGACGACAAAGAAACCTTGACAAAACGTATAGTCCTGACCTTTGCCTCCAACCATCTCCCCAAATCCATAGAAGTAGGGTATCTTAGAATAACTATTAAGACCGTACATTCCAAATCCGAATTCGGCCATGGCTCTCAGAGTGAAACACATCAAGGTGTTTTTGATGGGAGCTCTGGTGAGGGTGGCTCCCTGGGTAAACTGGGCATTGCACCATGGTGCTGTGCACCCTTGACAGGAGCTCAGTGGCGGTGGCTACATGCATGGGGAAACAGGAAAGTGTCTTCTTTTTGCTTTATTTTTTGCCGGTCCGGATATAATGATAATCGGTTGTAAGGATTAGGTCTTTCAGTTTCCTCAATATTATTATAAGTGGATTGCACTGCATTTCAACCTCTTGAGAATATGTTTAGATGAATGTTCACGCCACTTTTGCAGGTTTGAACTGTAACTTGTTGTCAGGCACATTACGTATGGTGAGAGATGGGTCTGCAGAAACAGGTTAACAAAAATGGGCAGTGCCATTTCATTTTCCTGGACGACTTTACTGGATAATACAGTGCACTGTGCATTTCATTGTCTAAAACTGAAACTGTCATAGGCAAGAACCCGGGTACTACTCCAGGTCAGTAGCCAAGCGCCCTATCCACTGAGCCACCGCGCCGGTTAAAACCCGACCGCGGTGGCAGCATTTTGATGGAGGGGAAACGCAAAGGCGCCCATGTGCTGTCTGATGTCAGTGCATGTTAGAGATCCCCAGGTGGTCGAAACTATTCTGGAGCCCTCCGCTTCGGCACCTCTTTCTTCCTTTCTTCGTTCACTCCCTCCTTTATCCCTTCCCTTATGGCATGGTACAGGTGTCCTCTGATATGTGAGACAGGTACTGCGCCATTTCCTTTCCCCCACAAAAACCAAACTTCATTTTCATTGACAAGGTGACCCCCTCTTTCATGACGCATGGAAACTGGGCCTCCTACATTGTGCATGATCTTGCATGGTCGTGGTGTCGGAGTAGCCAGTTGTTACACTCACTGAACACCTTTGATTTGGATCAGTCTGTTCATTAAGTTTTTCCATTTGTGCTGTGCATAATGTGGCTTTCTTGTCACCTGTACTTCAATTCTGACTTGTGGCTTTTGTGTTGGCCGTCGTGTCTTCTGCAGCTGAAAAGAAATGGATACAGCAATGCACAGGCCTTGTTAGGGATTTTTGTGTACACTGCAATGAATCAGGAGCCAATACTGGAGCCACTGAGCTGGGGTGGCCAATGAATATGGGGTCTCCTGTGCAAAGCCTAATAAATCGGTCTTATTAGGCCCCAAAAACTCGAGATATTGTGCTAGTTGTAAAAATTTTGTGAGGATGGTCGCTGCTTGCATGAAGATTTGCATGATTTTCATGAGTGAGATGTTGAAGTCTGCTTTCCTTTGCCTTCTGAGTACATCAGTGTGGCGAGGGCCTTGCGAGGGCTTTTCAAAGGAAACTCTGAGCTCATGTTGTTTGGTGTGTCCGCGTGCAATCTGCAGCAGAGCAGTCAAGGGGGCAAAACGGCGCGGAGTGTGGTGGCCAACTCCGGCATCAACGCAACAGTCAACAGCAAGGCACCAGCGCCCATCACCTCTCGGAACAACAGGTTGGTACAGTGCCAAACCTGGACGCATAGGATATCAGGTGGAGTGGGGTCGCAGAATGCAGGGGTTCCCAATCTTCTTAGCCTCAGAAGAGGGAACCCCATGGGTCTTGGCCTCTGTCTCTTTCCTGCCTGAGATGGGTACAAAGGAAATGATGGTCGATTTACGTATCTAAACCAAAATGCTGACTAGGTGCGCTAGTAGCTTGGTTTTTCCTTCTGTTCCGGTGTTCAGATCTGGTGTTCCCGGATGGCAGTTGTTCATATAGCGATAATAGGTTAATGTCCATATATTTGGAATTCGTCATTCTCTCCATTTATAGATCCTTGGGAGCCTTCCTAGCACTCCCGGCACTGTGGTGCAGCGGTAAAGTGATGCCCCACAGCCCTTCTGTGGCACGGGGTGCCATCAGTGGTACTTCCAGGTTCCTCTTCTTGAGCAGCCTCTCATGATCAAATGAGCTGCCACCTGACATGGTGGGCAGGTGGGCAGCCTGCCACAAAATTGGCTTCTGAGATAGAGACAGACAAACTCACAACGGTTAATGTGAGGAATGGCCGCTACAGGGGCTCGCACACTAAAAAAGCAGAGCATGCAAATGCACAGACTTTCTAAAAATAATGGTCCGAATTCGAATAATAATTACTGGCTGTGAAACTGTCCACTATGAGCAGTTACAGTGCAATTATTCCACAAGTATAAAGCGGACTGGTCGGGGGCCATGTTGATTGGAGTAGCCCCGTCATGTAGCTCCGTTTTCCGAGAGCCTTGCAACCAGCTTTTGACGACGTGGGCTATCGGCTGCATATCAGAAAGCCCAAGGCGAGCTGTGTGCCGGTTCGGGCGTTGATTGGCATGTCGCTGGTATTTTTCTTTTTAGGCCTCTCGCTCTACTGGCACAAAAGTGTGTTCCCCTTGCTTTTTTCCGCATGCTTATGTGTGCTGAAAATGTGCGGTCATCACGAGCTGCTCATTGTGTGGAGGCTCCACCGTTACTGTGTCGCTTCTTGTGAAGGAGGCCGCGGAGCAGTTCTGCTTTGATATTCCTGACAGAGTGGGCGTGTAATACACCATCACAGAATTGTGAAAAACTGTCATTGGCGTGCAGGTTGTCAGTTTCGTTGGTAGCAGATGACAATTTCTAATTTTTTCAACAGTTAAACCCGCCGCGTTGGCTCAGGGGTTAAGGCGCTTGTCTAGCGAGCCGGCGTGCCCAGGTTTGAACCCGACCGCGGCAGCTGCTTTTCAGGGGGGGCGAAACGCAAAAAGGTGCCTGTGTGCTCTGTGATGTTAGCGCACGTTAAAGATCCCTGCATGGTCTAAATTATTTCGGAGACCTCCCCGCCACTTTCTTCCTTCCTTCTTTCACTCCCGCCTTTATTCCTTCCCTTATGGTGTGTTCCCTTATGGTGCAGTTCGGGTGTTCGAGATATGTCAGACAAAACCAATATTATCAGTTAAATTTGCTGTGGTGTGAAACTGTTATTGAAAAATTTTTTGTAGCCATTCGACTACAGTGGAGACCACTTGTAACGTGACCGCTTATAGTACGGGACCGGATTATATGCGGCTTTTTCCAGCCACGGGTCTGCCTCCCTTAGGGCTCAGTGTAAATTCACACCTTTTGATATGCGGTTGCACTAAGCGAAATGCTTGTTATAGCGCTGTTTTTTGTTATATACAGTGTATATTTAAAGAGTGTTATACCGGGTGTCCCAGCTAACTTGAGCCAAGGGCTAAAAAATAAATGAAACCAGTTGCATATTGGTGACAGCCGCCTGCAGCCTTGACTCGATGGCCCCGCACCAGCGGCAGGCGGATATGTTGGCGGTGGCAACTCGCACCGTCACGTGTGCCACTGGCTGACACAGACGAGAAACCACCGACAACATATCGGCCTGCCACTAGTGCGGGGCCGTCGAGTCAAGGCTGCAGGTGATCTCGTTTGCTCAAACCACGCGTGAGAGCTGTACAATCGTGGCACGCAAATGCGTTAGTCAGGTGGTTTATTCTGTATTTCATGGGTGTTCTTCAGAGCTGGGAAAAAAAGACACGTTTGGGTTTCCTTATTGTAAATGATGGAATGGGGGTTTCTGAAGGTGCTCGACAACTCTTCCAATGCAGTTTGTTGTCTAAGGTCAATATTTATTAATTTAGATAATTAAACTTCATTA